>NW_027256050.1:0-91793 GCF_045679555.1 Salvelinus alpinus
CTTGCGTCGTTAGGGTGCGATAGGGTGCGTCGTTAGGGTGCGTCGTTAGGGTGCGATAGAGTGCGTCGTTAGGGTTCGTCAGGGTGCCTCGTTAGGGTGCGTCAGGGTGCGTCGTTAGGGTGCGTCAGGGTGCGTCGTTAGGGTGCGTCAGGGTTCGTCGTTAGGGTTCGTCAGGGTGCGTCGTTAGGGTGCGTCAGGGTGCGTCGTTAGGGTGCGTCAGGGTGCGTCGTTAGGGTGCGTCAGGGTGCGTCGTTAGGGTTCGTCAGGGTGAGTTGTTTCGTCAGGGTGCGTTGTTAGGGTGCGTCAGGGTGCGTCGTTAGGGTGCGTCAGGGTGCGTCGTTAGGGTTCGTCAGGGTGCGTTGTTAGGGTGCGTCGTTAGGGTTCGTCAGGGTGCGTCGTTAGGATTCGTCAGGGTGCGTCGTTAGGGTGCGTCAGGGTGCGTCATTAGGGTGTGTCAGGGTGCGTCGTTAGGGTGCGTCAGGGTGCGTTGTGTCGTTAGGGTGCGTTGTTAGGGTGCGTCAGGGTGCGTCAGGGTGCGTCCTGTCGTTAGGGTGCGTTGTTAGGGTGCGTCAGGGTGCGTCGTTAGGGTGCGTCAGGGTGCGTCCTGTCGTTAGGGTGCGTCGTTAGGGTTCGTCAGGGTGCGTCGTTAGGGTGCGTCAGGGTGCGTCAGGGTGCGTCGTTAGGGTGCGTCAGGGTGCGTTGTGTCGTCAGGGTGCGTTGTTAGGGTGTGTCAGGGTGTGTCGTTAGGGTGCGTCAGGGTGTGTCCTGTCGTTAGGGTGCGTTGTTAGGGTGCGATAGGGTGCGTCGTTAGGGTGCGTCGTTAGGGTGCGATAGGGTGCGTCGTTAGGGTTCGTCAGGGTGCCTCGTTAGGTTGCGTCAGGGTGCGTCGTTAGGGTGCGTCAGGGTGCGTCGTTAGGGTTCGTCAGGGTGCGTCGTTAGGGTTCGTCAGGGTGCGTCGTTAGGGTGCGTCAGGGGGCGTCGTTAGGGTGCGTCAGGGTGCGTCGTTAGGGTTCGTCAGGGTGCGTTGTGTCGTCAGGGTGCGTTGTTAGGGTGTGTCAGGGTGCGTCGTTAGGGTGCGTCAGGGTGCGTCCTGTCGTTAGGGTGCGTTGTTAGGGTGCGTCAGGGTGCGTCGTTAGGGTGCGTCAGGGTGCGTCCTGTCGTTAGGGTGCGTCGTTAGGGTTCGTCAGGGTGCGTCGTTAGGGTGCGTCAGGGTGCGTCGTTAGTGTGTTTCAGGGTGCGTCGTTAGGGTGCGATAGGGTGCGTCGTTGGGGTGCGTCGTTAGGGTGCGATAGGGTGCGTCGTTAGGGTTCGTCAGGGTGCCTCGTTAGGGTGCGTCGCTAGGGTGCGTCAGGGTGCGTCGTTAGGGTGCGTCAGGGTTCGTCGTTAGGGTTCGTCAGGGTGCGTCGTTAGGGTGCGTCAGGGTGCGTCGTTAGGGTGCGTCAGGGTGCGTCGTTAGGGTTCGTCAGGGTGCATTGTGTCGTCAGGGTGCGTTGTTAGGGTGCGTCAGGGTGTGTCAGGGTGCGTCGTTAGGGTGCGTCAGGGTGCGTCCTGTCGTTAGGGTGCGTTGTTAGGGTGCGATAGGGTGCGTCGTTAGGGTGCGTCGTTAGGGTGCGATAGGGTGCGTCGTTAGGGTTCGTCAGGGTGCCTCGTTAGGTTGCGTCAGGGTGCGTCGTTAGGGTGCGTCAGGGTGCGTCGTTAGGGTGCGTCAGGGTGCGTCGTTAGGGTGTGTCAGGGTGCGTTGTGTCGTCAGGGTGCGTTGTTAGGGTGCGTCAGGGTGCGTCGTTAGGGTTCGTCAGGGTGCGTCGTTAGGATTCGTCAGGGTGCGTCGTTAGGGTGTGTCAGGGTGCGTCATTAGGGTGTGTCAGGGTGCGTCGTTAGGGTGCGTCAGGGTAAGTTGTGTCGTTAGGGTGCGTTGTTAGGGTGCGTCAGGGTGCGTCAGGGTGCGTCCTGTCGTTAGGGTGCGTTGTTAGGGTGCGTCAGGGTGCGTCGTTAGGGTGCGTCAGGGTGCGTCCTGTCGTTAGGGTGCGTCGTTAGGGTTCGTCAGGGTGCGTCGTTAGGGTGCGTCAGGGTGCGTCAGGGTGCGTCGTTAGGGTGCGTCAGGGTGCGTTGTGTCGTCAGGGTGCGTTGTTAGGGTGTGTCAAGGTGCGTCGTTAGGGTGCGTCAGGGTGCGTCCTGTCGTTAGGGTGCGTTGTTAGGGTGCGATAGGGTGCGTCGTTAGGGTGCGTCGTTAGGGTGCGATAGGGTGCGTCGTTAGGGTTCGTCAGGGTGCCTCGTTAGGTTGCGTCAGGGTGCGTCGTTAGGGTGCGTCAGGGTGCGTCGTTAGGGTGCGTCAGGGTTCGTCGTTAGGGTTCGTCAGGGTGCGTCGTTAGGGTGTGTCAGGGTGCGTTGTTAGGGTGCGTCAGGGTGCGTCGTTAGGGTTCGTCAGGGTGCGTTGTGTCGTCAGGGTGCGTTGTTAGGGTGTGTCAGGGTGCGTCGTCAGGGTGCGTCGTTAGGGTGCATCAGGGTGCGTCGTTAGGGCTCGTCAGGGTGCGTCGTTAGGGTGCGTCAGGGTGCGTCGTTAGGGTTCGTCAGGGTGCGTCGTTAGGTTGTGTCAGGGTGCGTCGTTAGGGTGCGTCAGGGTGCGTCGTTAGGGTTCGTCAGGGTGCGTTGTGTCGTCAGGGTGCGTCGTTAGGGTGCGTCAGGGTGCGTCGTTAGGGTTCGTCAGGGTGCGTCGTTAGGGTGCGTCAGGGGGCGTCGTTAGGGTGCGTCAGGGTGCGTCGTTAGGGTTCGTCAGGGTGCGTTGTGTCGTCAGGGTGCGTTGTTAGGGTGTGTCAGGGTGCGTCGTTAGGGTGCGTCAGGGTGCGTCCTGTCGTTAGGGTGCGTTGTTAGGGTGCGTCAGGGTGCGTCGTTAGGGTGCGTCAGGGTGCGTCCTGTCGTTAGGGTGCGTTGTTAGGGTTCGTCAGGGTGCGTCGTTAGGGTGCGTCAGGGTGCGTTGTGTCGTCAGGGTGCGTTGTTAGGGTGTGTCAGGGTGTGTCGTTAGGGTGCGTCAGGGTGCGTCCTGTCGTTAGGGTGCGTTGTTAGGGTGCGATAGGGTGCGTCGTTAGGGTGCGTCGTTAGGGTGCGTAGGGTGCGTCGTTAGGGTTCGTCAGGGTGCGTCGTTAGGTTGCGTCAGGGTGCGTCGTTAGGGTGCGTCAGGGTGCGTCGTTAGGGTGCGTCAGGGTGCGTCGTTAGGGTTCGTCAGGGTGCGTCGTTAGGGTGCGTCAGGGGGCGTCGTTAGGGTGCGTCAGGGTGCGTCGTTAGGGTTCGTCAGGGTGCGTTGTGTCGTCAGGGTGCGTTGTTAGGGTGTGTCAGGGTGCGTCGTTAGGGTGCGTCAGGGTGCGTCCTGTCGTTAGGGTGCGTTGTTAGGGTGCGTCAGGGTGCGTCGTTAGGGTGCGTCAGGGTGCGTCCTGTCGTTAGGGTGCGTCGTTAGGGTTCGTCAGGGTGCGTCGTTAGGGTGCGTCAGGGTGCGTCGTTAGGGTGTTTCAGGGTGCGTCGTTAGGGTGCGATAGGGTGCGTCGTTGGGGTGCGTCGTTAGGGTGCGATAGGGTGCGTCGTTAGGGTTCGTCAGGGTGCCTCGTTAGGGTGCGTCAGGGTGCGTCGCTAGGGTGCGTCAGGGTGCGTCGTTAGGGTGCGTCAGGGTTCGTCGTTAGGGTTCGTCAGGGTGCGTCGTTAGGGTGCGTCAGGGTGCGTCGTTAGGGTGCGTCAGGGTGCGTCGTTAGGGTTCGTCAGGGTGCATTGTGTCGTCAGGGTGCGTTGTTAGGGTGCGTCAGGGTGTGTCAGGGTGCGTCGTTAGGGTGCGTCAGGGTGCGTCCTGTCGTTAGGGTGCGTTGTTAGGGTGCGATAGGGTGCGTCGTTAGGGTGCGTCGTTAGGGTGCGATAGGGTGCGTCGTTAGGGTTCGTCAGGGTGCCTCGTTAGGTTGCGTCAGGGTGCGTCGTTAGGGTGCGTCAGGGTGCGTCGTTAGGGTGCGTCAGGGTGCGTCGTTAGGGTGTGTCAGGGTGCGTTGTGTCGTCAGGGTGCGTTGTTAGGGTGCGTCAGGGTGCGTCGTTAGGGTTCGTCAGGGTGCGTCGTTAGGATTCGTCAGGGTGCGTCGTTAGGGTGTGTCAGGGTGCGTCATTAGGGTGTGTCAGGGTGCGTCGTTAGGGTGCGTCAGGGTAAGTTGTGTCGTTAGGGTGCGTTGTTAGGGTGCGTCAGGGTGCGTCAGGGTGCGTCCTGTCGTTAGGGTGCGTTGTTAGGGTGCGTCAGGGTGCGTCGTTAGGGTGCGTCAGGGTGCGTCCTGTCGTTAGGGTGCGTCGTTAGGGTTCGTCAGGGTGCGTCGTTAGGGTGCGTCAGGGTGCGTCAGGGTGCGTCGTTAGGGTGCGTCAGGGTGCGTTGTGTCGTCAGGGTGCGTTGTTAGGGTGTGTCAAGGTGCGTCGTTAGGGTGCGTCAGGGTGCGTCCTGTCGTTAGGGTGCGTTGTTAGGGTGCGATAGGGTGCGTCGTTAGGGTGCGTCGTTAGGGTGCGATAGGGTGCGTCGTTAGGGTTCGTCAGGGTGCCTCGTTAGGTTGCGTCAGGGTGCGTCGTTAGGGTGCGTCAG
Organism: Salvelinus alpinus; assembly: GCF_045679555.1. Lineage (NCBI taxonomy): Eukaryota > Metazoa > Chordata > Actinopteri > Salmoniformes > Salmonidae > Salvelinus > Salvelinus alpinus. The sequence goes on from NW_027256050.1 coordinate 4,592, forward strand.
GGTGCGTCGTTAGGGTGCGTCAGGGTTCGTCGTTAGGGTTCGTCAGGGTGCGTCGTTAGGGTGTGTCAGGGTGCGTTGTTAGGGTGCGTCAGGGTGCGTCGTTAGGGTTCGTCAGGGTGCGTTGTGTCGTCAGGGTGCGTTGTTAGGGTGTGTCAGGGTGCGTCGTCAGGGTGCGTCGTTAGGGTGCATCAGGGTGCGTCGTTAGGGCTCGTCAGGGTGCGTCGTTAGGGTGCGTCAGGGAGCGTTGTTAGGGTTCGTCAGGGTGCGTCGTTAGGTTGTGTCAGGGTGCGTCGTTAGGGTGCGTCAGGGTGCGTCGTTAGGGTTCGTCAGGGTGCGTTGTGTCGTCAGGGTGCGTCGTTAGGGTGCGTCAGGGTGCGTCGTTAGGGTTCGTCAGGGTGCGTCGTTAGGGTGCGTCAGGGGGCGTCGTTAGGGTGCGTCAGGGTGCGTCGTTAGGGTTCGTCAGGGTGCGTTGTGTCGTCAGGGTGCGTTGTTAGGGTGTGTCAGGGTGCGTCGTTAGGGTGCGTCAGGGTGCGTCCTGTCGTTAGGGTGCGTTGTTAGGGTGCGTCAGGGTGCGTCGTTAGGGTGCGTCAGGGTGCGTCCTGTCGTTAGGGTGCGTCGTTAGGGTTCGTCAGGGTGCGTCGTTAGGGTGCGTCAGGGTGCGTCGTTAGGGTGTTTCAGGGTGCGTCGTTAGGGTGCGATAGGGTGCGTCGTTAGGGTGCGTCGTTAGGGTGCGATAGGGTGCGTCGTTAGGGTTCGTCAGGGTGCCTCGTTAGGGTGCGTCAGGGTGCGTCGCTAGGGTGCGTCAGGGTGCGTCGTTAGGGTGCGTCAGGGTTCGTCGTTAGGGTTCGTCAGGGTGCGTCGTTAGGGTGCGTCAGGGTGCGTCGTTAGGGTGCGTCAGGGTGCGTCGTTAGGGTTCGTCAGGGTGCATTGTGTCGTCAGGGTGCGTTGTTAGGGTGCGTCAGGGTGTGTCAGGGTGCGTCGTTAGGGTGCGTCAGGGTGCGTCCTGTCGTTAGGGTGCGTTGTTAGGGTGCGATAGGGTGCGTCGTTAGGGTGCGTCGTTAGGGTGCGATAGGGTGCGTCGTTAGGGTTCGTCAGGGTGCCTCGTTAGGTTGCGTCAGGGTGCGTCGTTAGGGTGCGTCGGGGTGCGTCGTTAGGGTGCGTCAGGGTGCGTCGTTAGGGTGCGTCAGGGTGCGTTGTGTCGTCAGGGTGCGTTGTTAGGGTGCGTCAGGGTGCGTCGTTAGGGTTCGTCAGGGTGCGTCGTTAGGATTCGTCAGGGTGCGTCGTTAGGATGTGTCAGGGTGCGTCATTAGGGTGTGTCAGGGTGCGTCGTTAGGGTGCGTCAGGGTAAGTTGTGTCGTTAGGGTGCGTTGTTAGGGTGCGTCAGGGTGCGTCAGGGTGTGTCCTGTCGTTAGGGTGCGTTGTTAGGGTGCGTCAGGGTGCGTCGTTAGGGTGCGTCAGGGTGCGTCCTGTCGTTAGGGTGCGTCGTTAGGGTGCGTCAGGGTGCGTCAGGGTGCGTCGTTAGGGTGCGTCAGGGTGCGTTGTGTCGTCAGGGTGCGTTGTTAGGGTGTGTCAAGGTGCGTCGTTAGGGTGCGTCAGGGTGCGTCCTGTCGTTAGGGTGCGTTGTTAGGGTGCGATAGGGTGCGTCGTTAGGGTTCGTCAGGGTGCCTCGTTAGGTTGCGTCAGGGTGCGTCGTTAGGGTGCGTCAGGGTGCGTCGTTAGGGTGCGTCAGGGTTCGTCGTTAGGGTTCGTCAGGGTGCGTCGTTAGGGTGTGTCAGGGTGCGTCGTTAGGGTGCGTCAGGGTGCGTCGTTAGGGTTCGTCAGGGTGCGTTGTGTCGTCAGGGTGCGTTGTTAGGGTGCGTCAGGGTGCGTCGTTAGGGTGCGGTTAGGGTCAGGGTGCGTCGTTAGGGCTCGTCAGGGTGCGTCGTTAGGGTGCGTCAGGGTGCGTCGTTAGGGTTCGTCAGGGTGCGTTGTTAGGTTGTGTCAGGGTGCGTCGTTAGGGTGCGTCAGGGTGCGTCGTTAGGGTTCGTCAGGGTGCGTTGTGTCGTCAGGGTGCGTCGTTAGGGTGCGTCAGGGTGCGTCGTTAGGGTTCGTCAGGGTGCGTCGTTAGGGTTCGTCAGGGTGCGTCGTTAGGGTGCGTCAGGGTGCGTTGTTAGGGTGCGTCAGGGTGCGTCGTTAGGGTGCTTCAGGGTGCGTTGTGTCGTTAGGGTGCGTTGTTAGGGTGCGTCAGGGTGCTTCAGGGTGCGTCGTTAGGGTGCGTCAGGGTGCGTCGTTAGGGTGCGTCAGGGTGCGTCGTTAGGGTGCGTCAGGGTGCGTCGTTAGGGTGTGTCAGGGTGCGTTGTGTCGTCAGGGTGCGTTGTTAGGGTGCGTCAGGGTGCGTCGTTAGGGTTCGTCAGGGTGCGTCGTTAGGATTCGTCAGGGTGCGTCGTTAGGGTGTGTCAGGGTGCGTCATTAGGGTGTGTCAGGGTGCGTCGTTAGGGTGCGTCAGGGTAAGTTGTGTCGTTAGGGTGCGTTGTTAGGGTGCGTCAGGGTGCGTCAGGGTGCGTCCTGTCGTTAGGGTGCGTTGTTAGGGTGCGTCAGGGTGCGTCGTTAGGGTGCGTCAGGGTGCGTCCTGTCGTTAGGGTGCGTCGTTAGGGTTCGTCAGGGTGCGTCGTTAGGGTGCGTCAGGGTGCGTCAGGGTGCGTCGTTAGGGTGCGTCAGGGTGCGTTGTGTCGTCAGGGTGCGTTGTTAGGGTGTGTCAAGGTGCGTCGTTAGGGTGCGTCAGGGTGCGTCCTGTCGTTAGGGTGCGTTGTTAGGGTGCGATAGGGTGCGTCGTTAGGGTGCGTCGTTAGGGTGCGATAGGGTGCGTCGTTAGGGTTCGTCAGGGTGCCTCGTTAGGTTGCGTCAGGGTGCGTCGTTAGGGTGCGTCAGGGTGCGTCGTTAGGGTGCGTCAGGGTGCGTCGTTAGGGTTCGTCAGGGTGCGTCGTTAGGGTGCGTCAGGGTGCGTTGTTAGGGTACGTCAGGGTGCGTCGTTAGGGTGCGTCAGGGTGCGTTGTGTCGTCAGGGTGCGTCGTTAGGGTTCGTCAGGGGCGTCAGGGTGCGTCGTTAGGGTGCGTCAGGGTGCGTCGTTAGGGCTCGTCAGGGTGCGTCGTTAGGGTGCGTCAGGGTGCGTTGTTAGGGTGCGTCAGGGTGCGTCGTTAGGGTGTGTCAGGGTGCGTCGTTAGGGTGTGTCAGGGTGCGTCGTTAGGGTTCGTCAGGGTGCGTTGTGTCGTCAGGGTGCGTCGTTAGGGTGCGTCAGGGTGCGTCGTTAGGGTTCGTCAGGGTGCGTCGTTAGGGTGCGTCAGGGGGCGTCGTTAGGGTGCGTCAGGGTGCGTCGTTAGGGTTCGTCAGGGTGCGTTGTTAGGGTGCGTCAGGGTGCGTCGTTAGGGTGCGTCAGGGTGCGTCCTGTCGTTAGGGTGCGTTGTTAGGGTGCGTCAGGGTGCGTCGTTAGGGTGCGTCAGGGTGCGTCCTGTCGTTAGGGTGCGTCGTTAGGGTTCGTCAGGGTGCGTCGTTAGGGTGCGTCAGGGTGCGTCGTTAGGGTGTTTCAGGGTGCGTCGTTAGGGTGCGATAGGGTGCGTCGTTAGGGTGCGTCGTTAGGGTGCGATAGGGTGCGTCGTTAGGGTTCGTCAGGGTGCCTCGTTAGGGTGCGTCAGGGTGCGTCGCTAGGGTGCGTCAGGGTGCGTCGTTAGGGTGCGTCAGGGTTCGTCGTTAGGGTTCGTCAGGGTGCGTCGTTAGGGTGCGTCAGGGTGCGTCGTTAGGGTGCGTCAGGGTGCGTCGTTAGGGTTCGTCAGGGTGCATTGTGTCGTCAGGGTGCGTTGTTAGGGTGCGTCAGGGTGTGTCAGGGTGCGTCGTTAGGGTGCGTCAGGGTGCGTCCTGTCGTTAGGGTGCGTTGTTAGGGTGCGATAGGGTGCGTCGTTAGGGTGCGTCGTTAGGGTGCGATAGGGTGCGTCGTTAGGGTTCGTCAGGGTGCCTCGTTAGGTTGCGTCAGGGTGCGTCGTTAGGGTGCGTCAGGGTGCGTCGTTAGGGTGCGTCAGGGTGCGTCGTTAGGGTGCGTCAGGGTGCGTTGTGTCGTCAGGGTGCGTTGTTAGGGTGCGTCAGGGTGCGTCGTTAGGGTTCGTCAGGGTGCGTCGTTAGGATTCGTCAGGGTGCGTCGTTAGGATGTGTCAGGGTGCGTCATTAGGGTGTGTCAGGGTGCGTCGTTAGGGTGCGTCAGGGTAAGTTGTGTCGTTAGGGTGCGTTGTTAGGGTGCGTCAGGGTGCGTCAGGGTGTGTCCTGTCGTTAGGGTGCGTTGTTAGGGTGCGTCAGGGTGCGTCGTTAGGGTGCGTCAGGGTGCGTCCTGTCGTTAGGGTGCGTCGTTAGGGTTCGTCAGGGTGCGTCGTTAGGGTGCGTCAGGGTGCGTCAGGGTGCGTCGTTAGGGTGCGTCAGGGTGCGTTGTGTCGTCAGGGTGCGTTGTTAGGGTGTGTCAAGGTGCGTCGTTAGGGTGCGTCAGGGTGCGTCCTGTCGTTAGGGTGCGTTGTTAGGGTGCGATAGGGTGCGTCGTTAGGGTGCGTCGTTAGGGTGCGATAGGGTGCGTCGTTAGGGTTCGTCAGGGTGCCTCGTTAGGTTGCGTCAGGGTGCGTCGTTAGGGTGCGTCAGGGTGCGTCGTTAGGGTGCGTCAGGGTTCGTCGTTAGGGTTCGTCAGGGTGCGTCGTTAGGGTGTGTCAGGGTGCGTCGTTAGGGTGCGTCAGGGTGCGTCGTTAGGGTTCGTCAGGGTGCGTTGTGTCGTCAGGGTGCGTTGTTAGGGTGCGTCAGGGTGCGTCGTTAGGGTGCGTCAGGGTGCGTCGTTAGGGCTCGTCAGGGTGCGTGCGTTAGTGTGCGTCAGGGAGCGTTGTTAGGGTTCGTCAGGGTGCGTTGTTAGGTTGTGTCAGGGTGCGTCGTTAGGGTGCGTCAGGGTGCGTCGTTAGGGTTCGTCAGGGTGCGTTGTGTCGTCAGGGTGCGTCGTTAGGGTGCGTCAGGGTGCGTCGTTAGGGTTCGTCAGGGTGCGTCGTTAGGGTTCGTCAGGGTGCGTCGTTAGGGTGCGTCAGGGTGCGTTGTTAGGGTGCGTCAGGGTGCGTCGTTAGGGTGCTTCAGGGTGCGTTGTGTCGTTAGGGTGCGTTGTTAGGGTGCGTCAGGGTGCTTCAGGGTGCGTCGTTAGGGTGCGTCAGGGTGCGTCGTTAGGGTGCGTCAGGGTGCGTCGTTAGGGTGCGTCAGGGTGCGTCGTTAGGGTTCGTCAGGGTGCGTCGTGTCGTCAGGGTGCGTTGTTAGGGTGTGTCAGGGTGCGTCGTTAGGGTGCGTCAGGGTGCGTCCTGTCGTTAGGGTGCGTCGTTAGGGTTCGTCAGGGTGCGTCGTTAGGGTGCGTCAGGGTGCGTCGTTAGGGTGTTTCAGGGTGCGTCGTTAGGGTGCGTCAGGGTGCGTCCTGTCGTTAGGGTGCGTCGTTAGGGTGCGTCAGGGTGCGTCGTTAGGGTGCGTCAGGGTGCGTCGTTAGGGTGTTTCAGGGTGCGTCGTTAGGGTGCGATAGGGTGCGTCGTTAGGGTGCGTCGTTAGGGTGCGATAGGGTGCGTCGTTAGGGTTCGTCAGGGTGCCTCGTTAGGGTGCGTCAGGGTGCGTCGCTAGGGTGCGTCAGGGTGCGTCGTTAGGGTGCGTCAGGGTTCGTCGTTAGGGTTCGTCAGGGTGCGTCGTTAGGGTGCGTCAGGGTGCGTCGTTAGGGTGCGTCAGGGTGCGTCGTTAGGGTTCGTCAGGGTGCATTGTGTCGTCAGGGTGCGTTGTTAGGGTGTGTCAGGGTGCGTCGTTAGGGTGCGTCAGGGTGCGCTGTCGTTAGGGTGCGTTGTTAGGGTGCGATAGGGTGCGTCGTTAGGGTGCGTCGTTAGGGTGCGATAGGGTGCGTCGTTAGGGTTCGTCAGGGTGCCTCGTTAGGTTGCGTCAGGGTGCGTCGTTAGGGTGCGTCAGGGTGCGTCGTTAGGGTGCGTCAGGGTGCGTCGTTAGGGTGCGTCAGGGTGCGTTGTGTCGTCAGGGTGCGTTGTTAGGGTGCGTCAGGGTGCGTCGTTAGGGTTCGTCAGGGTGCGTCGTTAGGATTCGTCAGGGTGCGTCGTTAGGATGTGTCAGGGTGCGTCATTAGGGTGTGTCAGGGTGCGTCGTTAGGGTGCGTCAGGGTAAGTTGTGTCGTTAGGGTGCGTTGTTAGGGTGCGTCAGGGTGCGTCAGGGTGTGTCCTGTCGTTAGGGTGCGTTGTTAGGGTGCGTCAGGGTGCGTCGTTAGGGTGCGTCAGGGTGCGTCCTGTCGTTAGGGTGCGTCGTTAGGGTTCGTCAGGGTGCGTCGTTAGGGTGCGTCAGGGTGCGTCAGGGTGCGTCGTTAGGGTGCGTCAGGGTGCGTTGTGTCGTCAGGGTGCGTTGTTAGGGTGTGTCAAGGTGCGTCGTTAGGGTGCGTCAGGGTGCGTCCTGTCGTTAGGGTGCGTTGTTAGGGTGCGATAGGGTGCGTCGTTAGGGTGCGTCGTTAGGGTGCGATAGGGTGCGTCGTTAGGGTTCGTCAGGGTGCCTCGTTAGGTTGCGTCAGGGTGCGTCGTTAGGGTGCGTCAGGGTGCGTCGTTAGGGTGCGTCAGGGTTCGTCGTTAGGGTGCGTCAGGGTGCGTCGTTAGGGTGCGTCAGGGTGCGTCGTTAGGGTGCGTCAGGGTGCGTCGTTAGGGTTCGTCAGGGTGCGTCGTTAGGGTGTGTCAGGGTGCGCGTTAGGGTCGTCAGGGTGCGTCGTTAGGGTGCGTCAGGGTGCGTCGTTAGGGCTCGTCAGGGTGCGTCGTTAGGGTGCGACAGGGTGCGTCGTTAGGGTTCGTCAGGGTGCGTTGTTAGGTTGTGTCAGGGTGCGTCGTTAGGGTGCGTCAGGGTGCGTCGTTAGGGTTCGTCAGGGTGCGCGTTAGGGTGCGTCAGGGTGCGTCGTTAGGGTGCGTCAGGGTGCGTCGTTAGGGTTCGTCAGGGTGCGTCGTTAGGGTGCGTCAGGGTGCGTTGTTAGGGTGCGTCAGGGTGCGTCGTTAGGGTGCGTCAGGGTGCGTTGTGTCGTTAGGGTGCGTCGTTAGGGTGCGTCAGGTTGCGTCGTTAGGGTGCGTCAGGGTGCGTCGTTAGGGTGCGTCAGGGTGCGTCGTTAGGGTTCGTCAGGGTGCGTCGTGTCGTCAGGGTGCGTTGTTAGGGTGTGTCAGGGTGCGTCGTTAGGGTGCGTCAGGGTGCGTCTGTCGTTAGGGTGCGTTGTTAGGGTGCGTCGTTAGGGTGCGTCAGGGTGAGTCCTGTCGTTAGGGTGCGTCGTTAGGGTTCGTCAGGGTGCGTCGTTAGGGTGCGTCAGGGTGCGTCGTTAGGGTGTTTCAGGGTGCGTCGTTAGGGTGCGATAGGGTGCGTCGTTAGGGTGCGTCGTTAGGGTGCGATAGGGTGCGTCGTTAGGGCTCGTCAGGGTGCGTCGTTAGGGTGCGTCAGGGTGCGTTGTTAGGGTGCGTCAGGGTGCGTCGTTAGGTTGTGTCAGGGTGCGTCGTTAGGGTGCGTCAGGGTGCGTCGTTAGGGTTCGTCAGGGTGCGTTGTGTCGTCAGGGTGCGTCGTTAGGGTGCGTCAGGGTGCGTCGTTAGGGTTCGTCAGGGTGCGTCATTAGGGTGCGTCAGGGTGCGTCGTTAGGGTGCGTCAGGGTGCGTCGTTAGGGTTCGTCAGGGTGCGTTGTGTCGTCAGGGTGCGTTGTTAGGGTGTGTCAGGGTGCGTCGTTAGGGTGCGTCAGGGTGCGTCCTGTCGTTAGGGTGCGTTGTTAGGGGGCGTCAGGGTGCGTCGTTAGGGTCGTCAGGGTGCGTCCGTCAGGGTGCGTCGTTAGGGTTCGTCAGGGTGCGTCGTTAGGGTGCGTCAGGGTGCGTCGTTAGGGTGCGTCAGGGTGCGTCGTTAGGGTGCGATAGGGTGCGTCGTTAGGGTGCGTCGTTAGGGTGCGATAGGGTGCGTCGTTAGGGTTCGTCAGGGTGCGTCGTTAGGGTGCGTCAGGGTGCGTCGCTAGGGTGCGTCAGGGTGCGTCGTTAGGGTGCGTCAGGGTGCGTCGTTAGGGTTCGTCAGGGTGCGTCGTTAGGGTGCGTCAGGGTGCGTCGTTAGGGTGCGTCAGGGTGCGTCGTTAGGGTTCGTCAGGGTGCATTGTGTCGTCAGGGTGCGTTGTTAGGGTGCGTCAGGGTGCGTCAGGGTGCGTCGTTAGGGTGCGTCAGGGTGCGTCGTTAGGGTGCGATAGGGTGCGTCGTTAGGGCTCGTCAGGGTGCGTCGTTAGGGTGCGTCAGGGTGCGTCGTTAGGGTTCGTCAGGGTGCGTCGTTAGGGTGTGTCAGGGTGCGTCGTTAGGGTGCGTCAGGGTGCGTCGTTAGGGTTCGTCAGGGTGCGTTGTGTCGTCAGGGTGCGTTAGGGTGCGTCAGGGTGCGTCGTTAGGGTGCGTCAGGGTGCGTCGTTAGGGTGCGTCAGGGGGCGTCGTTAGGGTGCGTCAGGGTGCGTCGTTAGGGTTCGTCAGGGTGCGTTGTGTCGTCAGGGTGCGTTGTTAGGGTGTGTCAGGGTGCGTCGTTAGGGTGCGTCAGGGTGCGTCCTGTCGTTAGGGTGCGTTGTTAGGGTGCGTCAGGGTGCGTCGTTAGGGTGCGTCAGGGTGCGTCCTGTCGTTAGGGTGCGTCGTTAGGGTTCGTCAGGGTGCGTCGTTAGGGTGCGTCAGGGTGCGTCGTTAGGGTGTTTCAGGGTGCGTCGTTAGGGTGCGATAGGGTGCGTCGTTAGGGTGCGTCGTTAGGGTGCGATAGGGTGCGTCGTTAGGGTTCGTCAGGGTGCGTCGTTAGGGTGCGTCAGGGTGCGTCGCTAGGGTGCGTCAGGGTGCGTCGTTAGGGTGCGTCAGGGTTCGTCGTTAGGGTTCGTCAGGGTGCGTCGTTAGGGTGCGTCAGGGTGCGTCGTTAGGGTGTTTCAGGGTGCGTCGTTAGGGTGCGATAGGGTGCGTCGTTAGGGTGCGTCGTTAGGGTGCGATAGGGTGCGTCGTTAGGGTTCGTCAGGGTGCCTCGTTAGGGTGCGTCAGGGTGCGTCGCTAGGGTGCGTCAGGGTGCGTCGTTAGGGTGCGTCAGGGTTCGTCGTTAGGGTTCGTCAGGGTGCGTCGTTAGGGTGCGTCAGGGTGCGTCGTTAGGGTGTGTCAGGGTGCGTCGTTAGGGTGCATCAGGGTGCGTCCTGTCGTTAGGGTGCGTTGTTAGGGTGCGATAGGGTGCGTCGTTAGGGTGCGTCGTTAGGGTGCGATAGGGTGCGTCGTTAGTGTTCGTCAGGGTGCGTCGTTAGGTTGCGTCAGGGTGCGTCGTTAGGGTGCGTCAGGGTGCGTCGTTAGGGTGCGTCAGGGTGCGTCGTTAGGGTGCGTCAGGGTGCGTTGTGTCGTCAGGGTGCGTTGTTAGGGTGCGTCAGGGTGCGTCGTTAGGGTTCGTCAGGGTGCGTCGTTAGGATTCGTCAGGGTGCGTCGTTAGGGTGTGTCAGGGTGCGTCATTAGGGTGTGTCAGGGTGCGTCGTTAGGGTGCGTCAGGGTAAGTTGTGTCGTTAGGGTGCGTTGTTAGGGTGCGTCAGGGTGCGTCAGGGTGCGTCCTGTCGTTAGGGTGCGTTGTTAGGGTGCGTCAGGGTGCGTCGTTAGGGTGCGTCAGGGTGCGTCCTGTCGTTAGGGTGCGTCGTTAGGGTTCGTCAGGGTGCGTCGTTAGGGTGCGTCAGGGTGCGTCAGGGTGCGTCGTTAGGGTGCGTCAGGGTGCGTTGTGTCGTCAGGGTGCGTTGTTAGGGTGTGTCAAGGTGCGTCGTTAGGGTGCGTCAGGGTGCGTCCTGTCGTTAGGGTGCGTTGTTAGGGTGCGATAGGGTGCGTCGTTAGGGTGCGTCGTTAGGGTGCGATAGGGTGCGTCGTTAGGGTTCGTCAGGGTGCCTCGTTAGGTTGCGTCAGGGTGCGTCGTTAGGGTGCGTCAGGGTGCGTCGTTAGGGTGCGTCAGGGTGCGTCGTTAGGGTTCGTCAGGGTGCGTCGTTAGGGTGTGTCAGGGTGCGTCGTTAGGGTGCGTCAGGGTGCGTCGTTAGGGTTCGTCAGGGTGCGTTGTGTCGTCAGGGTGCGTTGTTAGGGTGTGTCAGGGTGCGTCGTCAGGGTGCGTCGTTAGGGTGCATCAGGGTGCGTCGTTAGGGCTCGTCAGGGTGCGTCGTTAGGGTGCGTCAGGGTGCGTTGTTAGGGTTCGTCAGGGTGCGTTGTTAGGTTGTGTCAGGGTGTGTCGTTAGGGTGCGTCAGGGTGCGTCGTTAGGGTTCGTCAGGGTGCGTTGTGTCGTCAGGGTGCGTCGTTAGGGTGCGTCAGGGTGCGTCGTTAGGGTTCGTCAGGGTGCGTCGTTAGGGTTCGTCAGGGTGCGTCGTTAGGGTGCGTCAGGGTGCGTTGTTAGGGTGCGTCAGGGTGCGTCGTTAGGGTGCTTCAGGGTGCGTTGTGTCGTTAGGGTGCGTTGTTAGGGTGCGTCAGTGTGCTTCAGGGTGCGTCGTTAGGGTGCGTCAGGGTGCGTCGTTAGGGTGCGTCAGGGTGCGTCGTTAGGGTGCGTCAGGGTGCGTCGTTAGGGTTCGTCAGGGTGCGTCGTGTCGTCAGGGTGCGTTGTTAGGGTGTGTCAGGGTGCGTCGTTAGGGTGCGTCAGGGTGCGTCCTGTCGTTAGGGTGCGTTGTTAGGGTGCGTCGTTAGGGTGCGTCAGGGTGCGTCGTTAGGGTGCGTCAGGGTGCGTCGTTAGGGTGTTTCAGGGTGCGTCGTTAGGGTGCGATAGGGTGCGTCGTTAGGGTGTGTCGTTAGGGTGCGTCAGGGTGCGTCGTTAGGGTTCGTCAGGGTGCCTCGTTAGGGTGCGTCAGGGTGCGTCGTTAGGGTGCGTCAGGGTGCGTCGTTAGGGTGCGTCAGGGTTCGTCGTTAGGGTTCGTCAGGGTGCGTCGTTAGGGTGCATCAGGGTGCGTCGTTAGGGTGCGTCAGGGTGCGTCGTTAGGGTTCGTCAGGGTGCGTTGTGTCGTCAGGGTGCGTTGTTAGGGTGTGTCAGGGTGCGTCGTTAGGGTGCGTCAGGGTGCGTCAGGGTGCGTCGTTAGGGTGCGTCAGGGTGCGTTGTGTCGTCAGGGTGCGTTGTTAGGGTGCGTCAGGGTGCGTCGTTAGGGTTCGTCAGGGTGAGTCGTTAGGATTCGTCAGGGTGCGTCGTTAGGGTGTGTCAGGGTGCGTCATTAGGGTGTGTCAGGGTGCGTCGTTAGGGTGCGTTGTTAGGGTGTGTCAGGGTGCGTCGTTAGGGTGCGTCAGGGTGCGTCGTTAGGGTGCGTCAGGGTGCGTCCTGTCGTTAGGGTGCGTCGTTAGGGTTCGTCAGGGTGCGTCGTTAGGGTGCGTCAGGGTGCGTCGTTAGGGTGTTTCAGGGTGCGTCGTTAGGGTGCGATAGGGTGCGTCGTTAGGGTGCGTCGTTAGGGTGCGATAGGGTGCGTCGTTAGGGTTCGTCAGGGTGCCTCGTTAGGGTGCGTCAGGGTGCGTCGTTAGGGTGCGTCAGGGTGCGTCGTTAGGGTGCGTCAGGGTTCGTCGTTAGGGTTCGTCAGGGTGCGTCGTTAGGGTGCGTCAGGGTGCGTCGTTAGGGTGCGTCAGCGTGCGTCGTTAGGGTTCGTCAGGGTGCGTTGTGTCGTCAGGGTGCGTTGTTAGGGTGCGTCAGGGTGCGTCGTTAGGGTTCGTCAGGGTGCGTCGTTAGGGTTCGTCAGGGTGCGTCATTAGGGTGTGTCAGGGTGCGTCATTAGGGTGCGTCAGGGTGCGTCGTTAGGGTGCGTCAGGGTGCGTTGTGTCGTTAGGGTGCGTTGTTAGGGTGCGTCAGGGTGCGTCAGGGTGCGTCCTGTCGTTAGGGTGCGTTGTTAGGGTGCGTCATGGTGCGTCGTTAGGGTGCGTCAGGGTGCGTCCTGTGCGTTAGGGTGCGTCGTTAGGGTTCGTCAGGGTGCGTCGTTAGGGTGCGTCAGGGTGCGTCAGGGTGCGTCGTTAGGGTGCGTCAGGGTGCGTTGTGTCGTCAGGGTGCGTTGTTAGGGTGTGTCAGGGTGCGTCGTTAGGGTGCGTCAGGGTGCGTCCTGTCGTTAGGGTGCGTTGTTAGGGTGCGATAGGGTGCGTCGTTAGGGTGCGTCGTTAGGGTGCGATAGGGTGCGTCGTTAGGGTTCGTCAGGGTGCCTCGTTAGGTTGCGTCAGGGTGCGTCGTTAGGGTGCGTCAGGGTGCGTCGTTAGGGTGCGTCAGGGTTCGTCGTTAGGGTTCGTCAGGGTGCGTCGTTAGGGTGCGGCAGGGTGCGTTGTGTCGTCAGGGTGCGTTGTTAGGGTGCGTCAGGGTGCGTCGTTAGGGTTCGTCAGGGTGCGTCGTTAGGATTCGTCAGGGTGCGTCGTTAGGGTGTGTCAGGGTGCGTCATTAGGGTGTGTCAGGGTGCGTCGTTAGGGTGCGTCAGGGTGCGTTGTGTCGTTAGGGTGCGTTGTTAGGGTGCGTCAGGGTGCGTCAGGGTGCGTCCTGTCGTTAGGGTGTGTTGTTAGGGTGCGTCAGGGTGCGTCGTTAGGGTGCGTCAGGGTGCGTCCTGTCGTTAGGGTGCGTCGTTAGGGTTCGTCAGGGTGCGTCGTTAGGGTGCGTCAGGGTGCGTCGTTAGGGTGTTTCAGAGTGCGTCGTTAGGGTGCGATAGGGTGCGTCGTTAGGGTGCGTCGTTAGGGTGCGATAGGGTGCGTCGTTAGGGTTCGTCAGGGAGCCTCGTTAGGGTGCGTCAGGGTGCGTCGTTAGGGTGCGTCAGGGTGCGTCGTTAGGGTTCGTCAGGGTGCCTCGTTAGGGTGCGTCAGGGTGCGTCGTTAGGGTGCGTCAGGGTGCGTCGTTAGGGTTCGTCAGGGTGCGTCGTTAGGGTGCGTCAGGGTGCGTCGTTAGGGTGCGTCAGGGTGCGTCGTTAGGGTTCGTCAGGGTGCGTTGTGTCGTCAGGGTGCGTTGTTAGGGTGTGTCAGGGTGCGTCGTTAGGGTGCGTCAGGGTGCGTCCTGTCGTTAGGGTGCATTGTTAGGGTGCGTCAGGGTGCGTCGTTAGGGTGCGTCAGGGTGCGTCCTGTCGTTAGGGTGCATCGTTAGGGTTCGTCAGGGTGCGTCGTTAGGGTGCGTCAGGGTGCGTCGTTAGGGTGTTTCAGGGTGCGTCGTTAGGGTGCGATAGGGTGCGTCGTTAGGGTGCGTCGTTAGGGTGCGATAGGGTGCGTCGTTAGGGTTCGTCAGGGAGCCTCGTTAGGGTGCGTCAGGGTGCGTCGTTAGGGTGCGTCAGGGTGCGTCGTTAGGGTTCGTCAGGGTGCGTCGTTAGGGTGCGTCAGGGTGCGTCGTTAGGGTGTTTCAGGGTGCGTCGTTAGGGTGCGATAGGGTGCGTCGTTAGGGTGCGTCGTTAGGGTGCGTCAGGGTGCGTCTTTAGGGTTCGTCAGGGTGCCTCGTTAGGGTGCGTCAGGGTGCGTCGTTAGGGTGCGTCAGGGTAAGTCGTTAGGGTTCGTCAGGGTGCGTCGTTAGGGTGCGTCAGGGTGCGTCGTTAGGGTGCGTCAGGGTGCGTCGTTAGTGTTCGTCAGGGTGCGTTGTGTCGTCAGGGTGCGTTGTTAGGGTGCGTCAGGGTGCGTCGTTAGGGTTCGTCAGGGTGCGTCGTTAGGGTTCGTCAGGGTGCGTCGTTAGGGTTCGTCAGGGTGCGTCGTTAGGGTGCGTCAGGGTGCGTCGTTAGGGTGCGTCAGGGTGCGTCGTTAGGGTGCGTCAGGGTGCGTCGTTAGGGTGCGTCGTCAGGGTGCGTCGTTGTGTCGTCAGGGTGCGTCAGGTTAGGGTGTCGTCAGGGTGCGTCGTTAGGGTGCGTCAGGGTGCGTCGTTAGGGTGTTTCAGGGTGCGTCGTTAGGGTGCGATAGGGTGCGTCGTTAGGGTGCGTCGTTAGGGTGCGATAGGGTGCGTCGTTAGGGTTCGTCAGGGAGCCTCGTTAGGGTGCGTCAGGGTGCGTCGTTAGGGTGCGTCAGGGTGCGTCGTTAGGGTTCGTCAGGGTGCGTCGTTAGGGTGCGTCAGGGTGCGTCGTTAGGGTGTTTCAGGGTGCGTCGTTAGGGTGCGATAGGGTGCGTCGTTAGGGTGCGTCGTTAGGGTGCGATAGGGTGCGTCTTTAGGGTTCGTCAGGGTGCCTCGTTAGGGTGCGTCAGGGTGCGTCGTTAGGGTGCGTCAGGGTAAGTCGTTAGGGTTCGTCAGGGTGCGTCGTTAGGGTGCGTCAGGGTGCGTCGTTAGGGTGCGTCAGGGTGCGTCGTTAGTGTTCGTCAGGGTGCGTTGTGTCGTCAGGGTGCGTTGTTAGGGTGCGTCAGGGTGCGTCGTTAGGGTTCGTCAGGGTGCGTCGTTAGGGTTCGTCAGGGTGCGTCGTTAGGGTTCGTCAGGGTGCGTCGTTAGGGTGCGTCAGGGTGCGTCGTTAGGGTGCGTCAGGGTGCGTCGTTAGGGTGCGTCAGGGTGCGTCGTTAGGGTTCGTCAGGGTGCGTTGTGTCGTCAGGGTGCGTTGTTAGGGTGTGTCAGGGTGCGTCCTGTCGTTAGGGTGCGTCGTTAGGGTTCGTCAGGGTGCGTCGTTAGGGTGCGTCAGGGTGCGTCGTTAGGGTGCGTCAGGGTGCGTCGTTAGGGTGCGTCAGGGTGCGTCGTTAGGGTTCGTCAGGGTGCGTCGTTAGGGTTCGTCAGGGTGCGTCGTTAGGGTGCGTCAGGGTGCGTCGTTAGGGTGCGTCAGGGTGCGTTGTGTCGTCAGGGTGCGTTGTTAGGGTGCGTCAGGGTGCGTCGTTAGGGTTCGTCAGGGTGCGTCGTTAGGGTGCGTCAGGGTGCGTCGTTAGGGTTCGTCAGGGTGCGTCGTTAGGTTGCGTCAGGGTGCGTCGTTAGGGTGCGTCAGGGTGCGTCGTTAGGGTGCGTCAGGGTGTCGTCAGGGTGCGTCGTTAGGGTGCGTCAGGGTGCGTCGTTAGGGTGCGTCAGGGTGCGTCGTTAGGGTGTGTCGGGGTGCGTCGTTAGGGTGCGTCAGGGTGCGTCGTTAGGGTGCGTCAGGGTGCGTCGTTAGGGTGCGTTAGGGTGCGTCGTTAGGGTGCGTCGTTAGGGTTCGTCAGGGTGCGTTGTGTCATCAGGGTGCGTTGTTAGGGTGTGTCAGGGTGCGTCGTTAGGGTGCGTCAGGGTGCGTCCTGTCGTTAGGGTGCGTTGTTAGGGTGCGTCAGGGTGCGTCATTATGGTGCGTCAGGGTGCGTCGTTAGGGTTCGTCAGGGTGCGTCGTTAGGGTTCGTCAGGGTGCGTCGTTAGGGTTCGTCAGGGTGCGTCGTTAGGGTGTGTCAGGGTGCGTCGTTAGGGTGCGTCAGGGTGCGTCGTTAGGGTTCGTCAGGGTGCGTTGTGTCGTCAGGGTGCGTTGTTAGGGTGCGTCAGGGTGCGTCGTTAGGGTTCGTCAGGGTGCGTCGTTAGGGTGTGTCGTCAGGGTGCGTCGTTAGGGTGCGTCAGGGTGCGTCGTTAGGGTTCGTCAGAGTGCGTCGTTAGGGTGCGTCAGGGTGCGTCGTTAGGGTGCGTCAGGGTGCGTCGTTAGGGTGCTTCAGGGTGCGTCGTTAGGGTGCGTCAGGGTGCGTCGTTAGGGTTCGTCAGGGTGCGTCGTTAGGGTGCGTCAGGATGCGTCGTTAGGGTGCGTCGTTAGGGTTCGTCAGGGTGCGTCGTTAGGGTGCGTCAGGGTGCGTCGTTAGTGTTCGTCAGGGTG
Source organism: Salvelinus alpinus (assembly GCF_045679555.1). Lineage (NCBI taxonomy): Eukaryota > Metazoa > Chordata > Actinopteri > Salmoniformes > Salmonidae > Salvelinus > Salvelinus alpinus. The sequence continues at coordinate 20,317 of NW_027256050.1, forward strand.
CGTCGTTAGGGTGCGTCAGGGTGCGTCGTTAGGGTTCGTCAGGGTGCGTCGTTAGGGTGCGTCAGGGTGCGTCGTTAGGGTGCGTCAGGGTGCGTCGTTAGGGTGCGTCAGGGTGCGTCGTCAGGGTGCGTCGTTAGGGTTCGTCAGGGTGCGTCGTTAGGGTGCGTCAGGATGCGTCGTTAGGGTGCGTCAGGGTGCGTCGTTAGGGTGCGTCAGGGTGCGTCGTTAGGGTGCGTCAGGGTGCGTCGTTAGGGTTCGTCAGGGTGCGTTGTGTAGTCAGGGTGCGTTGTTAGGGTGTGTCAGGGTGCGTCGTTAGGGTGCGTCAGGGTGCGTCCTGTCGTTAGGGTGCGTCGTTAGGGTTCGTCAGAGTGCATCGTTAGGGTTCGTCAGGGTGCGTCGTTAGGGTTCGTCAGGGTGCGTCGTTAGGGTGCATCAGGGTGCGTCGTTAGGGTGCGTCAGGGTGCGTCGTTAGGGTGCTTCAGGGTGCGTTGTGTCGTTAGGGTGCGTTGTTAGGTTTCGTCAGGGTGCGTCAGGGTGTGTCGTTAGGGTGCGTCAGGGTGCGTCGTTAGGGTGCGTCAGGGTGCGTCGTTAGGGTGCGTCAGGGTGCGTCGTTAGGGTTCGTCAGGGTGCGTTGTGTCGTCAGGGTGCGTTGTTAGGGTGTGTCAGGGTGCGTCGTTAGGGTGCGTCAGGGTGCGTCCTGTCGTTAGGGTGCGTCGTTAGGGTTCGTCAGGGTGCGTCGTTAGGGTGCGTCAGGGTGCGTCGTTAGGGTGTTTCAGGGTGCGTCGTTAGGGTGCGATAGGGTGCGTCGTTAGGGTGCGTCGTTAGGGTGCGATAGGGTGCGTCGTTAGGGTTCGTCAGGGTGCCTCGTTAGGGTGCGTCAGGGTGCGTCGTTAGGGTGCGTCAGGGTGCGTCGTTAGGGTGCGTCAGGGTGCGTCGTTAGGGTGCGTCAGGGTGCGTCGTTAGGGTTCGTCAGGGTGCGTCGTTAGGGTGCGTCAGGGTGCGTCGTTAGGGTGCGTCAGGGTGCGTCGTTAGGGTGCGTCAGGGTGCGTCGTCAGGGTGCGTCAGGGTGTGTCGTTAGGGTGCGTCAGGGTGCGTCGTTAGGGTGCGTCAGGGTGCGTCGTTAGGGTGCGTCAGGGTGCGTCGTTAGGGTGCGTCAGGGTGCGTCGTTAGGGTTCGTCAGGGTGCGTTGTGTAGTCAGGGTGCGTTGTTAGGGTGCGTGAGGGTGCGTCGTTAGGGTGCGTCAGGGTGCGTGTCGTCAGGGTGCGTCGTTAGGGTTCGTCAGAGTGCATCGTTAGGGTGCGTCAGGGTGCGTCGTTAGGGTTCGTCAGGGTGCGTCGTTAGGGTGCGTCAGGGTGCGTCGTTAGGGTGCGTCAGGGTGCGTCGTTAGGGTGCTTCAGGGTGCGTTGTGTCGTTAGGGTGCGTTGTTAGGTTTCGTCAGGGTGCGTCAGGGTGCGTCGTTAAGGTGCGTCATGGTGCGTCGTTAGGGTGCGTCAGGGTGCGTCGTTAGGGTGCGTCAGGGTGCGTCGTTAGGGTTCGTCAGGGTGCGTTGTGTCGTCAGGGTGCGTTGTTAGGGTGTGTCAGGGTGCGTCGTTAGGGTGCGTCAGGGTGCGTCCTGTCGTTAGGGTGCGTCGTTAGGGTTCGTCAGGGTGCGTCGTTAGGGTGCGTCAGGGTGCGTCGTTAGGGTGTTTCAGGGTGCGTCGTTAGGGTGCGATAGGGTGCGTCGTTAGGGTGCGTCGTTAGGGTGCGATAGGGTGCGTCGTTAGGGTTCGTCAGGGTGCCTCGTTAGGGTGCGTCAGGGTGCGTCGTTAGGGTGCTTCAGGGTGCGTCGTTAGGGTTCGTCAGGGTGCGTCGTTAGGGTGCGTCAGGGTGCGTCGTTAGGGTGCGTCAGGGTGCGTCGTTAGGGTGCGTCAGGGTTTGTCGTTAGGGTTCGTCAGGGTGCGTCGTTAGGGTGCGTCAGGGTGCGTCGTTAGGGTGCGTCAGGGTGCGTCGTTAGGGTGCGTCAGGGTGCGTCGTTAGGGTGCGTCAGGGTGCGTCGTTAGGGTTCGTCAGGGTGCGTTGTTAGGGTGCGTCAGGGTGCGTCGTTAGGGTGCGTCAGGGTGCGTCGTTAGGGTTCGTCAGGGTGCGTCGTTAGGGTGTGTCAGGGTGCGTCATTAGGGTGCGTCGTTAGGGTGCGTCAGGGTGCGTCGTTAGGGTTCGTCAGAGTGCATCGTTAGGGTGCGTCAGGGTGCGTCGTTAGGGTGCGTCAGGGTGCGTCGTTAGGGTGCGTCAGGGTGCGTCGTGCGTCAGGGTGCGTCGTTAGGGTGCGTCAGGGTGCGTCGTTAGGGTGCGTCAGGATGCGTCGTTAGGGTGCGTCAGGGTGCGTCGTTAGGGTGCGTCAGGGTGCGTCGTTAGGGTGCGTCAGGGTGCGTCGTTAGGGTGCGTCAGGGTGCGTCGTTAGGGTGCGTCAGGGTGCGTCGTTAGGGTTCGTCAGGGTGCGTCATTAGGGTGCGTCAGGGTGCGTCGTTAGGGTTCGTCAGGGTGCGTCGTTAGGTTGCGTCAGGGTGCGTCGTTAGGGTGCGTCAGGGTGCGTCGTTAGGGTTCGTCAGGGTGCGTTGTGTCGTCAGGGTGCGTTGTTAGGGTGCGTCAGGGTGCGTCGTTAGGGTTCGTCAGGGTGCGTCGTTAGGGTTCGTCAGGGTGCGTCGTTAGGGTGCGTCAGGGTGCGTCGTTAGGGTGCGTCAGGGTGCGTCGTCAGGGTGCGTCGTTAGGGTGCGTCAGGGTGCGTCGTTAGGGTGCGTCAGGATGCGTCGTTAGGGTGCGTCAGGGTGCGTCGTTAGGGTGCGTCAGGGTGCGTCGTTAGGGTGCGTCAGGATGCGTCGTTAGGGTTCGTCAGGGTGCGTCATTAGGGTGCGTCAGGGTGCGTCGTTAGGGTGCGTCAGGGTGCGTCGTTAGGGTTCGTCAGGGTGCGTCGTTAGGGTGCGTCAGGGTGTCGTTAGGGTTCGTCAGGGTGCGTTGTGTCGTCAGGGTGCGTTGTTAGGGTGCGTGAGGGTGCGTCGTTAGGGTGCGTCAGGGTGCGTCGTTAGGGTGTGTCAGGGTGCGTCGTTAGGGTGCGATAGGGTGCGTCGTTAGGGTTCGTCAGGGTGCGTTGTGTCGTCAGGGTGCGTCGTTAGGGTGTGTCAGGGTGCGTCGTTAGGGTGCGATAGGGTGCGTCGTTAGGGTTCGTCAGGGTGCGTTGTGTCGTCAGGGTGCGTCGTTAGGGTGCGTCAGGGTGTGTCATTAGGGTGCGTCAGGGTGCGTCGTTAGGGTTCGTCAGGGTGCGTTGTGTCGTCAGGGTGTCAGGGTGCGTCGTTAGGGTGCGATAGGGTGCGTCGTTAGGGTTCGTCAGGGTGCGTTGTGTCGTCAGTGTGCGTTGTTAGGGTGCGTCAGGGTGCGTCGTTAGGGTGTGTCAAGGTGCGTCGTTAGGGTGCGATAGGGTGCGTCGTTAGGGTTCGTCAGGGTGCGTTGTGTCGTCAGGGTGCGTTGTTAGGGTGCGTCATTAGGGTGCGTCAGGGTGCGTCGTTAGGGTTCGTCAGGGTGCGTCGTTACGGTTCGTCAGGGTGCGTTGTGTCGTCAGGGTGCGTTGTTAGGGTGCGTCAGGGTGCGTCGTTAGGGTGCGTCAGGATGCGTCGTTAGGGTTCGTCGGGGTGCGTCGTTAGGGTGTGTCAGGGTGCGTCGTTAGTGTGCGATAGGGTGTGTCGTTAGGGTGCGTCGTTAGGGTGCGTCAGGATGCGTCGTTAGGGTGTGTCAGGGTGCGTCGTTAGGGTGCGATAGGGTGCGTCGTTAGGGTGCGTCGTTAGGGTGCGTCAGGGTGCGTCGTCAGGGTGCGATAGGGTGCGTCGTTAGGGTGCGTCGTTAGGGTGCGTCAGGGTGCGTCGTTAGGGTGCGTCAGGATGCGTCGTTAGGGTTCGTCAGGGTGCGTCGTTAGGGTGTGTCAGGGTGCGTCGTTAGTGTGCGATAGGGTGTGTCGTTAGGGTGCGTCGTTAGGGTCGTTAGGGTGCGTCGTAGGGTGCGTCGTTAGGGTGCGTCAGGGTGCGTCGTTAGGGTTCGTCAGGGTGCGTTGTGTCGTCAGGGTGCGTTGTTAGGGTGCGTCAGGGTGCGTCGTTAGGGTGTGACAGGGTGCGTCGTTAGGGTGCGATAGGGTGCGTCGTTAGGGTTCGTCAGGGTGCGTTGTGTCGTCAGGGTGCGTTCGTTAGGGTGCGTCGTTAGGGTTCGTCAGGGTGCGTCGTTAGGGTTCGTCAGGGTGCGTCGTTAGGGTGCGTCAGGGTGCGTCGTTAGGGTGTGTCAGGGTGCGTCGTTAGGGTGCGATAGGGTGTGTCGTTAGGGTGCGTCGTTAGGGTGCGTCAGGGTGCGTCGTTAGGGTGCGCCAGGGTGCGTCGTTAGGGTGCGATAGGGTGCGTCGTTAGGGTCGTCAGGGTGCGTCGTTAGGGTGCGTCAGGGTGCGTCGTTAGGGTTCGTCAGGGTGCGTTGTGTCGTCAGGGTGCGTCGTTAGGGTGCGTCAGGGTGCGTCGTTAGGGTGCATCAGGGTGCGTCGTTAGGGTTCGTCAGGGTGCGTTGTGTCGTCATTAGGGTGTGTCAGGGTGCGTCGTTAGGGTGCGATAGGGTGCGTCGTTAGGGTTCGTCAGGGTGCGTTGTGTCGTCAGGGTGCGTTGTTAGGGTGCGTCAGGGTGCGTCGTTAGGGTGTGTCAGGGTGCGTCGTTAGGGTGCGATAGGGTGCGTCGTTAGGGTGCGTCGTTAGGGTTCGTCAGGGTGCGTCGTTAGGGTTCGTCAGGGTGCGTTGTGTCGTCAGGGTGCGTTGTTAGGGTGCGTCAGGGTGCGTCGTTAGGGTGCGTCAGGATGCGTCGTTAGGGTTCGTCAGGGTGCGTCGTTAGGGTTCGTCAGGGTATGTTGTGTCGTCAGGGTGCGTTGTTAGGGTGCGTCAGGGTGCGTCGTTAGGGTGCGTCAGGGTGCGTCGTTAGGGTGCGATAGGGTGCGTCGTTAGGGTTAGTCAGGGTGCGTTGTGTCGTCAGGGTGCGTTGTTAGGGTGTGTCAGGGTGCGTCGTTAGGGTGCGTCAGGGTGCGTCGTTAGGGTTCGTCAGGGTGCGTTGTGTCGTCATGGTGCGTTGTTAAGGTGCGTCAGGGTGAGTCGTTAGGGTGTGTCAGGGTGCGTCGTTAGGGTGCGATAGGTTGCGTCGTTAGGGTGCGTCGTTAGGGTTCGTCAGGGTGCGTCGTTAGGGTTCGTCAGGGTGCGTCGTTAGGGTTCGTCAGGGTGCGTCGTTAGGGTGCGTCAGGGTGCGTCATTAGGGTTCGTCAGGGTGCGTTGTGTCGTCAGGGTGCGTCGTTAGGGTTCGTCAGGGTGCGTCGTTAGGGTTCGTCAGGGTGCGTTGTGTCGTCAGGGTGCGTTGTTAGGGTGCGTCAGGGTGCGTCGTAAGGGTGCGTCAGGGTGCGTCGTTAGGGTTCGTCAGGGTGCGTCGTTAGGGTTCGTCAGGGTGCGTTGTGTCGTTAGGGTGCGTTGTTAGGGTGCGTCAGGTTGCGTCGTTAGGGTGCGTCAGGGTGCGTGTCGTTAGGGTGCGTTGTTAGGGTGCGTTAGGGTGCGTCGTTAGGGTTCGTCAGGGTGCGTCGTCAGGGTGCGTCAGGGTGCGTCGTTAGGGTGCGTCAGGGTGCGTCGTTAGGGTGCGTCAGGGTGCGTCGTTAGGGTGCGTCAGGGTGCGTCGTTAGGGTGCTTCAGGGTGCGTTGTGTCGTTAGGGTGCGTTGTTAGGTTTCGTCAGGGTGCGTCAGGGTGCGTCGTTAGGGTGCGTCAGGGTGCGTCGTTAGGGTGCGTCAGGGTGCGTCGTTAGGGTGCGTCAGGGTGCGTCGTTAGGGTTCGTCAGGGTGCGTTGTGTCGTCAGGGTGCGTTGTTAGGGTGTGTCAGGGTGCGTCGTTAGGGTGCGTCAGGGTGCGTCCTGTCGTTAGGGTGCGTCGTTAGGGTTCGTCAGGGTGCGTCGTTAGGGTGCGTCAGGGTGCGTCGTTAGGGTGTTTCAGGGTGCGTCGTTAGGGTGCGATAGGGTGCGTCGTTAGGGTGCGTCGTTAGGGTGCGATAGGGTGCGTCGTTAGGGTTCGTCAGGGTGCGTCGTTAGGGTGCGTCAGGGTGCGTCGTTAGGGTGCTTCAGGGTGCGTCGTTAGGGTTCGTCAGGGTGCGTCGTTAGGGTTCGTCAGGGTGCGTCGTTAGGGTGCGTCAGGGTGCGTCGTTAGGGTGCGTCAGGGTTTGTCGTTAGGGTTCGTCAGGGTGCGTCGTTAGGGTGCGTCAGGGTGCGTCGTTAGGGTGCGTCAGGGTGCGTCGTTAGGGTGCGTCAGGGTGCGTCGTTAGGGTGCGTCAGGGTGCGTCGTTAGGGTTCGTCAGGGTGCGTTGTGTCGTCAGGGTGCGTCGTTAGGGTGCGTCAGGGTGCGTCGTTAGGGTTCGTCAGGGTGCGTCGTTAGCGTGTGTCAGGGTGCGTCGTTAGGGTGCGTCGTTAGGGTGCGTCAGGGTGCGTCGTTAGGGTTCGTCAGAGTGCGTCGTTAGGGTGCGTCAGGGTGCGTCGTTAGGGTGCGTCAGGGTGCGTCGTTAGGGTGCGTCAGGGTGCGTCGTCAGGGTGCGTCGTTAGGGTTCGTCAGGGTGCGTCGTTAGGGTGCGTCAGGATGCGTCGTTAGGGTGCGTCAGGGTGCGTTGTTAGGGTGCGTCAGGGTGCGTCGTTAGGGTGCGTCAGGGTGCGTCGTTAGGGTGCGTCAGGGTGCGTCGTTAGGGTGCGTCAGGGTGCGTCGTTAGGGTTCGTTAGGGTGCGTCGTTAGGGTGCGTCGTTAGGGTGCGTCGTTAGGGTGCGTCAGGGTGCGTCGTTAGGGTGCGTCAGGGTGCGTCGTTAGGGTTCGTCAGGGTGCGTTGTGTCGTCAGGGTGCGTTGTTAGGGTGCGTCAGGGTGCGTCGTTAGGGTGCGTCAGGGTGCGTCGTTAGGGTTCGTCAGGGTGCGTCGTTAGTGTGCGTCAGGGTGCGTCGTTAGGGTGCGTCAGGGTGCGTCGTTAGGGTGCGCGTCAGGGTGCGTCGTTAGGGTGCGTCAGGGTGCGTCGTTAGGGTGCGTCAGGATGCGTCGTTAGGGTGCGTCAGGGTGCGTCGTTAGGGTGCGTCAGGGTGCGTCGTTAGGGTGCGTCAGGGTGCGTCGTTAGGGTGCGTCAGGGTGCGTCGTTAGGGTGCGTCAGGGTGCGTAGTTAGGGTTCGTCAGGGTGCGTCGTTAGGGTGCGTCAGGGTGCGTCGTTAGGGTGCGTCAGGGTGCGTCGTTAGGGTTCGTCAGGGTGCGTTGTGTCGTCAGGGTGCGTTGTTAGGGTGCGTGAGGGTGCGTCGTTAGGGTGCGTCAGGGTGCGTCGTTAGGGTGTGTCAGGGTGCGTCGTTAGGGTGCGATAGGGTGCGTCGTTAGGGTTCGTCAGGGTGCGTTGTGTCGTCAGGGTGCGTCGTTAGGGTGTGTCAGGGTGCGTCGTTAGGGTGCGATAGGGTGCGTCGTTAGGGTTCGTCAGGGTGCGTTGTGTCGTCAGGGTGCGTCGTTAGGGTGCGTCAGGGTGTGTCATTAGGGTGCGTCAGGGTGCGTCGTTAGGGTTCGTCAGGGTGCGTTGTGTCGTCAGGGTGTCAGGGTGCGTCGTCAGGCTGCGTCGTTAGGGTGCGTCGTTAGGGTTCGTCAGGGTGCGTTGTGTCGTCAGGGTGCGTTGTTAGGGTGCGTCAGGGTGCGTCGTTAGGGTGTGTCAAGGTGCGTCGTTAGGGTGCGATAGGGTGCGTCGTTAGGGTTCGTCAGGGTGCGTTGTGTCGTCAGGGTGCGTTGTTACGGTGCGTCATTAGGGTGCGTCAGGGTGCGTCGTTAGGGTTCGTCAGGGTGCGTCGTTACGGTTCGTCAGGGTGCGTTGTGTCGTCAGGGTGCGTTGTTAGGGTGCGTCAGGGTGCGTCGTTAGGGTGCGTCAGGGTGCGTCGTTAGGGTCGTCAGGGTCGTTAGGGTGTGTCAGGGTGCGTCGTTAGTGTGCGATAGGGTGTGTCGTTAGGGTGCGTCGTTAGGGTGCGTCAGGGTGCGTCGTTAGGGTGTGTCAGGGTGCGTCGTTAGGGTGCGATAGGGTGCGTCGTTAGGGTGCGTCGTTAGGGTGCGTCAGGGTGCGTCGTCAGGGTGCGATAGGGTGCGTCGTTAGGGTGCGTCGTTAGGGTGCGTCAGGGTGTGTCGTTAGGGTGCGTCAGGGTGCGTCGTTAGGGTTCGTCAGGGTGCGTCGTTAGGGTGTGTCAGGGTGCGTCGTTAGTGTGCGATATGGTGTGTCGTTAGGGTGCGTCGTTAGGGTGCGTCAGGGTGCGTCGTTAGGGTGCGTCAGGGTGCGTCGTTAGGGTGCGATAGGGTGCGTCGTTAGGGTGCGTCGTTAGGGTGCGTCAGGGTGCGTCGTCAGGGTGCGATAGGGTGCGTCGTTAGGGTGCGTCGTTAGGGTGCGTCAGGGTGCGTCGTTAGGGTTCGTCAGGGTGCGTTGTGTCGTCAGGGTGCGTTGTTAGGGTGCGTCAGGGTGCGTCGTTAGGGTGTGACAGGGTGCGTCGTTAGGGTGCGATAGGGTGCGTCGTTAGGGTTCGTCAGGGTGCGTTGTGTCGTCAGGGTGCGTCGTTAGGGTGCGTCGTTAGGGTTCGTCAGGGTGCGTCGTTAGGGTTCGTCAGGGTGCGTCGTTAGGGTGCGTCAGGGTGCGTCGTTAGGGTGTGTCAGGGTGCGTCGTTAGTGTGCGATAGGGTGTGTCGTTAGGGTGCGTCGTTAGGGTGCGTCAGGGTGCGTCGTTAGGGTGCGCCAGGGTGCGTCGTTAGGGTTCGTCAGGGTGCGTCGTTAGGGTGCGTTAGGGTGCGTCGGTAGGGTGCGTCGTTAGGGTTCGTCAGGGTGCGTTGTGTCGTCAGGGTGCGTCGTTAGGGTGCGTCAGGGTGCGTCGTTAGGGTGCGTCAGGGTGCGTCGTTAGGGTTCGTCAGGGTGCGTTGTGTCGTCAGGGTGCGTCATTAGGGTGTGTCAGGGTGCGTCGTTAGGGTGCGATAGGGTGCGTCGTTAGGGTTCGTCAGGGTGCGTTGTGTCGTCAGGGTGCGTTGTTAGGGTGCGTCAGGGTGCGTCGTTAGGGTGTGTCAGGGTGCGTCGTTAGGGTGCGATAGGGTGCGTCGTTAGGGTGCGTCGTTAGGGTTCGTCAGGGTGCGTCGTTAGGGTTCGTCAGGGTGCGTCGTTGTCGTCAGGGTGCGTCGTTAGGGTGCGTCAGGGTGCGTCGTTAGGGTGCAGTTGTGTCGTCAGGGTGCGTCGTTAGGGTTCGTCAGGGTACGTTGTGTCGTCAGGGTGCGTTGTTAGGGTGCGTCAGGGTGCGTCGTTAGGGTGTGTCAGGGTGCGTCGTTAGGGTGCGATAGGGTGCGTCGTTAGGGTTCGTCAGGGTGCGTCGTTAGGGTGTGTCAGGGTGCGTCGTTAGGGTGCGATAGGGTACGTCGTTAGGGTTCGTCAGGGTGCGTTGTGTCGTCATGGTGCGTTGTTAAGGTGCGTCAGGGTGAGTCGTTAGGGTGTGTCAGGGTGCGTCGTTAGGGTGCGATAGGTTGCGTCGTTAGGGTGCGTCGTTAGGGTGCGTCAGGGTGCGTCGTTAGGGTTCGTCAGGGTGCGTCGTTAGGGTTCGTCAGGGTGCGTCGTTAGGGTGCGTCAGGGTGCGTCATTAGGGTTCGTCAGGGTCGTCAGGGTGCGTCGTTAGGGTTCGTCAGGGTGCGTCGTTAGGGTTCGTCAGGGTGCGTTGTGTCGTCAGGGTGCGTTGTTAGGGTGCGTCAGGGTGCGTCGTTAGGGTGCGTCAGGATGCGTCGTTAGGGTTCGTCAGGGTGCGTCGTTAGGGTTCGTCAGGGTGCGTTGTGTCGTTAGGGTGCGTTGTTAGGGTGCGTCAGGGTGCGTCGTTAGGGTGCGTCAGGGTGCGTCCTGTCGTTAGGGTGCGTTGTTAGGGTGCGTCATTAGGGTGCGTCAGGGTGCGTCGTTAGGGTTCGTCAGGGTGCGTTGTGTCGTCAGGGTGCGTTGTTAGGGTGCGTCAGGGTGCGTCGTTAGGGTGTTTCAGGGTGCGTCGTTAGGGTGCGATAGGGTGCGTCGTTAGGGTTCGTCAGGGTGCGTTGTGTCGTCAGGGTGCGTTGTTAGGGTGCGTCAGGGTGCGTCGTTAGGGTGCGTCAGGGTGCGTCGTTAGGGTTCGTCAGGGTGCGTTGTGTCGTAAGGGTGCGTTGTTAGGGTGCGTCAGGGTGCGTCGTTAGGGTGTGTCAGGGTGCGTCGTTAGGGTGCGATAGGGTGCGTCGTTAGGGTTCGTCAGGGTGCGTTGTGTCGTCAGGGTGCGTCGTTAGGGTGTGTCAGGGTGCGTCGTTAGGGTGCGATAGGGTGCGTCGTTAGGGTTCGTCAGGGTGCGTTGTGTCGTCAGGGTGCGTCGTTAGGGTGCGTCAGGGTGCGTCGTTAGGGTGCGTCAGGGTGCGTCGTTAGGGTTCGTCAGGGTGCGTCGTTATGGTTCGTCAGGGTGCGTTGTGTCGTCAGGGTGCGTTGTTAGGGTGCGTCAGGGTGCGTCGTTAGGGTGCGTCAGGATGCGTCGTTAGGGTTCGTCAGGGTGCGTCGTTAGGGTTCGTCAGGGTGCGTTGTGTCGTCAGGGTGCGTTGTTAAGGTGCGTCAGGGTGCGTCGTTAGGGTGTGTCAGGGTGCGTCGTTAGGGTGCGATAGGGTGCGTCGTTAGGGTTCGTCAGGGTGCGTTGTGTCGTCAGGGTGCGTCGTTAGGGTGCGTCAGGGTGCGTCGTTAGGGTGTGTCAGGGTGCGTTGTGTCGTGTTAGGGTGCGTCAGGGTGCGTCGTTAGGGTGTGTCAGGGTGCGTCGTTAGGGTGCGATAGGGTGCGTCGTTAGGGTTTGTCAGGGTGCGTTGTGTCGTCAGGGTGCGTCGTTAGGGTGCGTCAGGGTGCGTCGTTAGGGTGCGTCAGGGTGCGTCGTTAGGGTTTGTCAGGGTGCGCTGTGTCGTCAAAGTGCGTTGTTAGGGTGTGCAGGGTCGTTAGGATGCGATAGGGTGCGTCGTTAGGGTGCGTCGTTAGGGTTCGTCAGGATGCGTCGTTAGGGTTCGTCAGGGTGTGTCGTTAGGGTTCGTCAGGGTGCGTTAGGGTGCGTAGGGTGCGTCGTCAGGGTGCGTCGTTAGGGTTCGTCAGGGTGCGTCGTTAGGGTGCGTCAGGGTGCGTCGTTAGGGTGCGTCAGGGTGCGTCGTTAGGGTTCGTCAGGGTGCGTCGTTAGTGCGATGTGTCGTTAGGGTGCGTCGTTAGGGTGCGTCAGGGTGCGTCGTTAGGGTGTGCCAGGGTGCGTCGTTAGGGTGCGATAGGGTGCGTCGTTAGGGTGCGTCGTTAGGGTGCGTCGTTAGGGTGCGATAGGGTGCGTCGTTAGGGTGCGTCAGGGTGCGTTGTGTCGTCGTTAGGGTGCGTCGTTAGGGTGCGATAGGGTGCGTCGTTAGGGTTCGTCAGGGTGCGTTGTGTCGTCAGGGTGCGTCGTTAGGGTGTGTCAGGGTGCGTCGTTAGGGTGCGATAGGGTGCGTCGTTAGGGTTCGTCAGGGTGCGTTGTGTCGTCAGGGTGCGTCGTTAGGGTGTGTCAGGGTGCGTCGTTAGGGTGCGATAGGGTGCGTCGTTAGGGTTCGTCAGGGTGCGTTGTGTCGTCAGGGTGCGTCGTTAGGGTGCGTCAGGGTGCGTCGTTAGGGTGCGTCAGGGTGCGTCGTTAGGGTTCGTCAGGGTGCGTCGTTATGGTTCGTCAGGGTGCGTTGTGTCGTCAGGGTGCGTTGTTAGGGTGCGTCAGGGTGCGTCGTTAGGGTGCGTCAGGGTGCGTCGTTAGGGTTCGTCAGGGTGCGTCGTTAGGGTTCGTCAGGGTGCGTTGTGTCGTCAGGGTGCGTTGTTAGGGTGCGTCAGGGTGCGTCGTTAGGGTGTGTCAGGGTGCGTCGTTAGGGTGCGATAGGGTGCGTCGTTAGGGTTCGTCAGGGTGCGTTGTGTCGTCAGGGTGCGTCGTTAGGGTGCGTCAGGGTGCGTCGTTAGGGTGTGTCAGGGTGCGTTGTGTCGTCAGGGTGCGTCGTTAGGGTGTGTCAGGGTGCGTCGTTAGGGTGTGTCAGGGTGCGTCGTTAGGGTGCGTCAGGGTGCGTCGTCAGGGTAGGGTGCGTCAGGGTGCGTCGTTAGGGTGCGTCAGGGTGCGTCGTTAGGGTTCGTCAGGGTGCGCTGTGTCGTCAAAGTGCGTTGTTAGGGTGTGTCAGGGTGCGTCGTTAGGATGCGATAGGGTGCGTCGTTAGGGTGCGTCGTTAGGGTTCGTCAGGATGCGTCGTTAGGGTTCGTCAGGGTGTGTCGTTAGGGTTCGTCAGGGTGCGTCGTTAGGGTGCGTCAGGGTGCGTCGTTAGGGTGCGTCGTTAGGGTTCGTCAGGGTGCGTCGTTAGGGTTCGTCAGGGTGCGTCGTTAGGGTGCGTCAGGTGTAGGGTGCGTCAGGGTGCGTCGTTAGGGTGTGTCAGGGTGCGTCGTTAGTGTGCGATAGGGTGTGTCGTTAGGGTGCGTCGTTAGGGTTGCGTCAGGGTGCGTCGTTAGGGTGTGCCAGGGTGCGTCGTTAGGGTGCGATAGGGTGCGTCGTTAGGGTGCGTCGTTAGGGTGCGTCAGGGTGCGTCGTTAGGGTGCGTCAGGGTGCATTAGGGGTCGTTAGGGTTCGTCAGGGTGCGTTGTGTCGTCAGGGTGCGTCGTTAGGGTGCGTCAGGGTGCGTCGTTAGGGTGCGTCAGGGTGCGTCGTTAGGGTCGTTAGGGTGCGTTGTGTCGTCAGGGTGCGTCATTAGGGTGTGTCAGGGTGCGTCGTTAGGGTGCGATAGGGTGCGTCGTTAGGGTTCGTCAGGGTGCGTTGTGTCGTCAGGGTGCGTTGTTAGGGTGCGTCAGGGTGCGTCGTTAGGGTGTGTCAGGGTGCGTCGTTAGGGTGCGATAGGGTGCGTCGCTAGGGTTCGTCAGGGTGCGTCGTTAGGGTTCGTCAGGGTGCGTTGTGTCGTCAGGGTGCGTTGTTAGGGTCGTCAGGGTGCGTCGTTAGGGTGCGTCAGGGTGCGTCGTTAGGGTGCGTCAGGGTGCGTCATTAGGGTTCGTCATTAGGGTTCGTCAGGGTGCGTTGTGTCGTCAGGGTGCGTCGTTAGGGTGCGTCAGGGTGCGTCATTAGGGTGCGTCAGGGTGCGTCGTTAGGGTTCGTCAGGGTGCGTCGTTAGGGTTCGTCAGGGTGCGTTGTGTCGTCAGGGTGCGTTGTTAGGGTGCGTCAGGGTGCGTCGTTAGGGTGCGTCAGGGTGCGTCATTAGGGTTCGTCAGGGTGCGTTGTGTCGTCAGGGTGCGTTGTTAGGGTGCGTCAGGGTGCGTCGTTAGGGTGCGTCAGGGTGCGTCGTTAGGGTGCGTCAGGATGCGTCGTTAGGGTTCGTCAGGGTGCGTCGTTAGGGTTCGTCAGGGTGCGTCCTGTCGTTAGGGTGCGTTGTTAGGGTGCGTCAGGGTGCGTCGTTAGGGTGCTTCAGGGTGCGTCCTGTCGTTAGGGTGCGTCGTTAGGGTTCGTCAGGGTGCGTCGTTAGGGTGCGTCAGGGTGCGTCGTTAGGGTGCGTCAGGGTGCGTCGTTAGGGTTCGTCAGGGTGCATTGTGTCGTCAGGGTGCGTTGTTAGGGTGTGTCAGGGTGCGTCGTTATGGTGCGTCAGGGTGCGTCCTGTCGTTAGGGTGCGTCGTTAGGGTGCGTCAGGGTGCGTCCTGTAGTTAGGGTGCGTCGTTTCAATTTCATGCTTGAAACTCGCTGAAATTGGTTCCTATCCTCTAGTTTAAGCAGTACTGCAAAAAAATTCACTAACAGAGTGCATTAAACACGATTTAGAGCTTGTTTAAGGAAAAGTGTTTTTTTTCAATTTCATGCTTGAAACTCGCTGAAATTGGTTCCTATCCTCTAGTTTAAGCAGTACTGCAAAAAATTCACTAACAGAGTGCATTAAACACGATTTAGAGCTTGTTTAAGGAAAAGTGTTTTTTTTCAATTTCATGCTTGAAACTCGCTGAAATTGGTTACTATCCTCTAGTTTAAGCAGTACTGCAAAAAATTTCACTAACAGAGTGCATTAAACACGATTTAGAGCTTGTTTAAGGAAAAGTGTTTTTTTTCAATTTCATGCTTGAAACTCGCTGAAATTGGTTCCTATCCTCTAGTTTAAGCAGTACTGCAAAAAATTTCACTAACAGAGTGCATTAACCTCTTATGGCTCAAAAATCAGCAGTAAGTATCAGCAGTGGAAAGAGGTGGCCATTTCAAACGGCCTCGTACTCAATTCTTGCTCGTTCAATATGCATATTATTATTACCTTTGGATATAAAACACCTTCTAGTTTCTAAAACAGGTTTAATTTTTTCTCTAAGTGAAACATAACTCTTTTTACAGCCCATTTTCTGTAAAATTGACATTTCCAAGAAGCTATGTCTCTCTTCAAGATACTCTCTATAAAAGGCCTTGGCACTTAGGACTGTACAAACACGTCACACATCTTCCCCTGGTTGTCATGCGGAAGTGAGAGAAAAAATGACTTGATTATCTCTGTCAGGGACTGAAAAGAACCTCTTTGAGTGATAAGTTCGCACTTTATTTTCTTTTCTGGGCGCGAAGTAGGAACTGGACTGCGCTCCTGGAAAACACTCGTTATAGGTGAATATGACCTCCAGCTTCGATTTTCTTTGATACATGTCACAATATCATCCTAAAGTATGTTTTTTGAATATACTTTAATTATATTATTGAAGTTTATTCTGGACTTTAGACGTGATGCGACGCAAGAATTTTGTCAAGACGGAGAGGTTAGCACGGCATGGCCAGTGTGCCATGCTAATTCAACAGGGACATCGTTCGTTCTAGGTCCAAATGAACACGGTTCTGAACAAAGGACCCTTTGGAGAACATTCTGATGGAAAATCAACAAAGATAAGGACCCAATTTGGGATGCTTTTTCATATATCTGTCGAACTGTGCTATCGCTAGCGTTTGACTAGAATCAATGCTGCTGTGTGTTAGCTATTGTAGTAAGCTAATATAACGATATATTGTGTTTTCGCTGTAAAACACTTCAGAAATCGGAAATATTGTCTGTATTCACAAGATCTTTCTCTTTCATTAGCTATCCACCATATATTTTTCTGAAATCTTTTCTGATGTGAAATTAGTAGTTGACGTTGGTGTCTGTTTTCTCTGGCTACTGCCGTGCGATTTCTGACTGTAGCTATGATGGTGGCTAAGATGGTAGCAGTAATGTAAAACTGATTTATAGCTAAAATATGCATTTTTTTTGAACAAAACATAGATTTATTGTGTAACATGTTATAGGACTGTCATCTGAGGTAGTTTTTTCTAGGTTATTTAGGTTGGTTTTAGGTTAGTTAGGTTGGCTTGTGCATGCTACTTCATCCTACTTGTGCTGTGAAAAATGTCTGTCCTCTTTTTTATTTGGTGGTGAGCTAACATAAATATATGTGGTGTTTTCTCTGTAAAACATTTAAAAAATCGGACATGTTGGCTGGATTGACAAGATGTTTATCTTTCAAATGCTGTATTGGACTTGTTAATGTGTGAAAGTTAAATATTTTACAAAAATAGATTTTGAATTTCGCGCCCTGCACTTGCAGTGGCTGTTGTCATATTAAGCCCGGTGTCGGGCTTGCAGCCTGAAGAAGTTTTTAAACACGATTTAGAGCTTGTTTAAGGAAAAGTGTTTTTTTTCAATTTCATGCTTGAAACTCGCTGAAATTGGTTCCTATCCTCTAGTTCACATATGTCAGAGTCAAGGCCCGCGGGCCACATCCGGCCCGCGAGAAGGTTTTTTACGGCCCCTGGGATGATCTTGATTTATTATTAGAACCGGCCCGCAGACCGCAGCAAGCCGGCAGCCCGCAGATCTTTTACACGCACCAATACTACATTTCCCACAATGCAACGGTGACGCACCGAGCAGTAGGCTGCTTCATTTCAATATTTATTGGCACAGCAGTCGTCAGCATCACAGTAAAATTAACTTTCAGATACCCATCAAAAATGGCAAAACGGAAGGTGGACACTGAGAACCGGGGGTTTCAAACAAGGTGGGAGTCGGAGTATATGTTCACGGAGGTAGTTGGAAAACCTGTGTGTCTTCTGTGTGGAGAAAGTGTGGCGGTACTGAAAGAGTATAATCTGAGACGACATTATGAAACGAAACACGCGGACAAAAACAAGAATATGGACATGGAACAAAGGCTACAAAAGGCAGAGGAATTAAAACGAGGCCTCAAATCTCGACAGGCTCTGTTCAAAAAAGCCAAATCACAAGGCCAGGCTGCTGTCAAGGCCAGTTTTATTTTGGCAGAAGAGATCGCTAAATCAGCCCGGCCATTTACGGAGGGGGATTTCATCAAAAACTGCATGATTAAAGTTTGTGACGAAGTTTGCCCAGAAAAAAGGCAACTCTTTTTAAATGTGAGTCTGAGCAGAAACACCATTGCCGAGAGAGTAGACCAGTTGTCCATCAATCTAAAAGAGCAGCTTGTGAAAAAGGGAAAAGATTTCATTGCATATTCCTTGGCTGTGGATGAGAGCACCGACATTTCTGACATTGCCCAGTTGTCAATTTTCATCCGCGGAGTGGACTCCAGCCTAAGCGTGACAGAGGAGTTTTTGGCTTTACGTCCTATGCATGGCACAACTACGGGGCATGATTTGTATGAAGAGGTGTCAAGATGTGTAAATGAGATGGAGCTGCCTTGGGAAAAACTCGTGGGTTTGACAACCGACGGAGCACCTGCGATGTGTGGACACAGGAGCGGACTGGTGGCGAAGATACGGGAAAAGATGCAAGAGGAAAACGCGACAGGTGAGCTGACAGCTTATCATTGTATCATACACCAGGAAGCGTTGTGCGGTAAAGCCTTGAAAATGGAGCATGTAATGAGCATCATCACGCGCACAGTTAACTTTATCAGAGCCAAAGGTTTGAATCACCGCCAGTTCAAGGCATTTCTGACGGAGTTAGAAACGGAGCATGGTGATTTGCCTTATCACACAGAGGTGCGATGGCTAAGCCAGGGAAAGGTGCTTCAAAGATGTTTCGAGCTTCGTGAGGAGATTTGTCTGTTCTTGGACAGCAAAGGGAAAGACACAACACAACTCCGAGACGAAATGTTTCTGTGTGAAATGGCTTTTCTGTGTGACATTACGAGTCATCTGAATGCAATGAACTTGCAGCTGCAGGGTCGGGATCATGTCATCTCTGATATGTACAGTACAGTGAAGGCATTTAAAACCAAACTGACTCTGTGGGAGACGCAGATGCGGAAAGAAAATTTGAGCCACTTTCCCAGCTGCCAGACCATGAAAGAGAAGCTCTCTACCAGTGCGTTCCCGAGCGCACAGTTGGCTGATAAAATAGGTATGCTTGCCGCTGACTTTCGACGCCGATTTGCTGACTTTGAAGCACAAAAAAGCAGGTTGGAACTGCTCGGTAACCCATTTGCTGTTGACGTGGAAAGCTCACCACCAAACCTCCAAATGGAGTTGATTGACCTCCAATGCAATGATGCACTGAGGGCAAAATATGCGGCAGTGGGTGCTGCGGAGTTCGCCCGTTTCCTCCCCGACACAATGCCCCAGCTGCGCATCCAGGCTGCTCAAACGTTGTCTATGTTTGGCAGCACATACCTGTGTGAACAACTGTTTTCTTTGATGAACCTGAACAAAACATCACACAGAAGTCGACTTACTGCTGAACACCTCCACTCAATTCTGAGGATTTCCTCAGCTCAGAGCCTTACCCCGAACATTGATGAACTTGTGGAAAAGATGGGACACCACCAAGTATCACCCTCAACCTCAAACAAGTGAACATTACTGTGCAATCACATATTTAGAGTTTTTACTCAGTTCAAGTTTAAAAGTTAACGTTTAATATTTGTTTTCACTGCATGTTACTTCTCCTTAAACAAAGTGTTGTTTTTGATTAATAGATTTTTGCACTTTATTTTATTGTATTTCAATCCAATTATATTTTAAAAATATTTCAGTTGAGTGGATGATAGAAAATTGCTATTATTGTTTTTTTCTTTGAAGTAAATTTAGCCCACTTTTGCTAAAATAGAAAATATAGGCTACTGATGGTGCCTTGAATACCGGTTTCTTTCATTTAATGTTCATGTTATGGGGATTTTTATATAAAGGAAATTTGTCTTTTGTGTCTGTTGAAAATTAAAGATTACTGACAGAGCCATAAGAAAATATTGCTTTATTTATCTGATCATATTGGAATATATTTGTTAGGTTTTCAGTAGGTTCAATTAGGTTCACTAGACTATATGCGTCATTTAAAAATTTTTCAATGGACATTCGAACAGTCCGGCCCTCGGCTTGTAGCTAAATTTTTTATTTGGCCCTCCGTCCATTTGACTTTGACACCCCTGCTCTAGTTTAAGCAGTACTGCAAAAAATTTCACTAACAGAGTGCATTAAACACGATTTAGAGCTTGTTTAAGGAAAAGTGTTTTTTTTCATTTTCATGCTTGAAACTCGCTGAAATTGGTTCCTATCCTCTAGTTTAAGCAGTACTGCAAAAAAATTTACTAACAGAGTGCATTAAACACGATTTAGAGCTTGTTTAAGGAAAAGTGTTTTTTTTCAATTTCATGCTTGAAACTCGCTGAAATTGGTTCCTATCCTCTAGTTTAAGCAGTACTGCAAAAAAATTCACTAACAGAGTGCATTAAACACGATTTAGAGCTTGTTTAAGGAAAAGTGTTTTTTTTCAATTTCATGCTTGAAACTCGCTGAAATTGGTTCCTATCCTCTAGTTTAACCTTTCACGAGCCTCTACCCCGGGTCCGGGATCACCCCCCACCCCCCCCACACACTGATTAGCATAGCTAGCATAGCTTCACAAGTAGATAGTAGCATCTAAATATCATTAAATCACAAGTCCAAGACACCAGATGAAAGATACAGATCTTGTGAATAAAGCCACCATTTCAGATTTTTAAAATGTTTTACAGGGAAGACAAAATATGTAAATCTATTAGCTAAACACGTTAGCAAAATACACCACTATTCTAACTCCATCAGTTTCTTACTCCTTCAGGTGCTATCACCAATTCGGCTCAACTAAGATATTGATATCCACTAACCAAGAAAAAACCTCTTCAGATGACAGTCTGATAACATATTCATGGTATAGGATAGTTTTTGTTAGAAAAAAGTGCATATTTCAGGTAGAAATCACAGTTTACAATTGCACCGACCATCGCAAATCGACTAGAATTACTAGATAGAGCAACGTGTATGACCAATTTACTCATCATAAAACATTTCATAAAAATAGACAAAGCATAGCAATGGAAAGACCCAGTTCTTGTGATTTCAGACCATATTTCAGATTTTCTAAGCGTTTTTCAGCGAAAACACAATAAATCGATAAGTTAGCATACCACATGTGCAAACGTTACCAGAGCATCGATTCCAGCCAAAGAGCGCTATAACGTAATCACCGCCAAAATATATTAATTTTTTCACTAACCTTCTCAGAATTCTTCCGATGACACTCCTGTAACATCATTTTACAATATACATATACAGTTTGTTCGAAAAGGTGCATATTTAGCCATACAAAACCGTGGTTACACAATAAAAATACTAGGAAATCAAGCCTCAATATGTCTGACGTCATCTATCAGAGTGATCTAGTTTAATTGAAAGCTAATCATATACTTGACTAAAAAATACAGGGTTGACAGCAATCGAAAGACAAATTAGTTCTTAATGCAACCGCTGATTTACATTTTTAAAATTATCCTTACTTTTCAATACAGGGTTGGCCAAGTGAAGCTATACCAAACAAAATGGCGAAATATGCGTTTAAAATATTTTGACAGAAACACGATTTATCATATTAAATATTGCTTACTTTGAGCTGTTCTTCCATCAGATTCTTGGGCAATGTATCCTTTCTATGTTATAAACGTCTTTTGGTCGATAGATGTCCTCTGTCCTTCGAAATGTCCACCACCAACGACCGACACCCCAAAACGTGTCCAAACTTTCAGAGTGCACAACAAAGAAATTCCTCAAAATCGCACTAAACGGATATAAATTGCTATAAAACGGTTCAAATTAACTACATTATGATGTTTTTAACAACTATAACGACTGAAAACATGACCGGAGAAATATTGCTGGTTAGACAACGATTTGGAACGAGGCAAGTCCGATGGCCTTCACGCTTCAGGCGCACGACGAGAAAGGACGGTCTCTATACATTTTGGTCTTTTATAATGGCTGTGAATGTCCCATCGATTCCATTGAAAACGTGATGACGTACAGACACCCAGAGGAAGACGTAGGCAGTGTCGGTTTCTTCATAGCATTCACTGTCGCCTTAAAAACAGACCCCAGATCAGGGGTAAAAATTTCTGAAATCTGAACCCTGTCATGAAAAGTGCTGTAGAAATTGTTCTGTACCACTCAGAGACAAAATTCCAACTTCTATAGAAACTAAAAGGTGTTTTCTATCCAATAATAACAATAATATGCATATTGTACGATCAAGAATTTAGCACGAGGCAGTTTAATTTGGAGACACAAATATGCTAATGCGGAACAGCACCCCCTATAGTTGCAAGAAGTTAAGGAAAAGTGTTTTTTTTCAATTTCATGCTTGAAACTCGCTGAAATTGGTTCCTATCCTCTAGTTTAAGCAGTACTGCAAAAAAATTCACTAACAGAGTGCATTAAACACGATTTAGAGCTTGTTTAAGGAAAAGTGTTTTTTTTCAATTTCATGCTTGAAACTCGCTGAAATTGGTTCCTATCCTCTAGTTTAAGCAGTACTGCAAAAAATTTCACTAACAGAGTGCATTAAACACGATTTAGAGCTTGTTTAAGGAAAAGTGTTTTTTTTCAATTTCATGCTTGAAACTCGCTGAAATTGGTTCCTATCCTCTAGTTTAAGCAGTACTGCAAAAAAATTCACTAACAGAGTGCATTAAACACGATTTAGAGCTTGTTTAAGGAAAAGTGTTTTTTTTCAATTTCATGCTTGAAACTCGCTGAAATTGGTTCCTATCCTCTAGTTTAAGCAGTACTGCAAAAAAATTCACTAACAGAGTGCATTAAACACGATTTAGAGCTTGTTTAAGGAAAAGTGTTTTTTTTCAATTTCATGCTTGAAACTCGCTGAAATTGGTTCCTATCCTCTAGTTTAAGCAGTACTGCAAAAAATTTCACTAACAGAGTGCATTAAACACGATTTAGAGCTTGTTTAAGGAAAAGTGTTTTTTTTCAATTTCATGCTTGAAACTCGCTGAAATTGGTTCCTATCCTCTAGTTTAAGCAGTACTGCAAAAAATTTCACTAACAGAGTGCATTAAACACGATTTAGAGCTTGTTTAAGGAAAAGTGTTTTTTTTCAATTTCATGCTTGAAACTCGCTGAAATTGGTTCCTATCCTCTAGTTTAAGCAGTACTGCAAAAAATTTCACTAACAGAGTGCATTAAACACGATTTAGAGCTTGTTTAAGGAAAAGTGTTTTTTTTCAATTTCATGCTTGAAACTCGCTGAAATTGGTTCCTATCCTCTAGTTTAAGCAGTACTGCAAAAAAATTCACTAACAGAGTGCATTAAACACGATTTAGAGCTTGTTTAAGGAAAAGTGTTTTTTTTCAATTTCATGCTTGAAACTCGCTGAAATTGGTTCCTATCCTCTAGTTTAAGCAGTACTGCAAAAAATTTCACTAACAGAGTGCATTAAACACGATTTAGAGCTTGTTTAAGGAAAAGTGTTTTTTTTCAATTTCATGCTTGAAACTCGCTGAAATTGGTTCCTATCCTCTAGTTTAAGCAGTACTGCAAAAAATTTCACTAACAGAGTGCATTAAACACGATTTAGAGCTTGTTTAACTTTTACTGCCTCAGAAACCCGGATCCGGGAGCACCCCCCACCCCCCACACACTGATTAGCATAGCTAGCATAGCTTCAGAAGTAGATAGTAGCATCTAAATATCATTAAATCACAAGTCCAAGACACCAGATGAAAGATACAGATCTTGTGAATAAAGCCACCATTTCAGATTTTTAAAATGTTTTACAGGGAAGACAAAATATGTAAATCTATTAGCTAAACACGTTAGCAAAATACACCACTATTCTAACTCCATCAGTTTCTTACTCCTTCAGGTGCTATCACCAATTCGGCTCAACTAAGATATTGATATCCACTAACCAAGAAAAAACCTCTTCAGATGACAGTCTGATAACATATTCATGGTATAGGATAGTTTTTGTTAGAAAAAAGTGCATATTTCAGGTAGAAATCACAGTTTACAATTGCACCCACCATCACAAATCGACTAGAATTACTAGATAGAGCAACGTGTATGACCAATTTACTCATCATAAAACATTTCATAAAAATAGACAAAGCATAGCAATGGAAAGACCCAGTTCTTGTGATTTCAGACCATATTTCAGATTTTCTAAGCGTTTTTCAGCGAAAACACAATAAATCGATAAGTTAGCATACTACATGTGCAAACGTTACCAGAGCATCGATTCCAGCCAAAGAGCGCTATAACGTAACCACCGCCAAAAGATATTAATTTTTTCACTAACCTTCTCAGAATTCTTCCGATGACACTCCTGTAACATCATTTTACAACATACATATACAGTTTGTTCGAAAAGGTGCATATTTAGCCATACAAAACCGTGGTTACACAATAAAAATACTAGGAAATCAAGCCTCAATATGTCTGACGTCATCTATCAGAGTGATCTAGTTTAATTAAAAGCTAATCATATACTTGACTAAAAAATACAGGGTTGACAGGAATCGAAAGACAAATTAGTTCTTAATGCAACCGCTGATTTACATTTTTAAAATTATCCTTACTTTTCAATACAGGGTTCGCCAAGTGAAGCTATACCAAAGCTATACCAAACAAAATGGCGAAATATGCGTTTAAAATATTTCGACAGAACAACAATTTATCATATTAAATATTGCTTACTTTGAGCTGTTCTTCCATCATATTCTTGGGCAATGTATCCTTTCTATGTTATAAACGTCTTTTGGTCGATAGATGTCCTCTGTCCTTCGAAATATCCACTAACGATCGAACGGGACCACAAAACGTGTCCAAAGTTTCAGAGTGCACAACAAAGAAATTCCTCAAAATCGCACTAAACGGATATAAATTGCTATAAAACGGTTTAAATTAACTACCTTATGATGTTTCTAAGTCCTATATCGAATTAAATTACAGACGGATACATTTCAAGTTGATAACCGAGCCTGTGAAAATGGCGTCCGGAGGTCCCATCCTGCGTAAGGGCTTGCGTCGAAAGGGGGGCTACTCTCACTCCTTGGTGTTTTATAACCTCTGAGAGCTACCTAGAAGGCCCATTCCACTTCTCATTGGTTACTGACATCCAGGGGAAGGCGGGTGCAGTTCGTGTCGTTCCATAGGATAGACAGAGACCTTAAAAACTGATCTGAAACCAGAGCTTCGCTCTCAGACCTTTCACTGTCTGTCATGGATTTCGCTGTAGAAATTTTTCTGGGTCACCCACAGACATAATTTCAACGTTGTATGAAACTAGAAGGTGTTTTCTATCCAATATAATTAATAATATGCATATTGTACGAGCAAGAATTGAGTACTAGGCAGTTTAATTTGGAGACGACAAAATGCTAATTCGGAACAGCACCCCCTGTAGTCGCAAGAAGTTAAACACGATTTAGAGCTTGTTTAAGGAAAAGTGTTTTTTTTCAATTTCATGCTTGAAACTCGCTGAAATTGGTTCCTATCCTCTAGTTTAAGCAGTACTGCAAAAAATTTCACTAACAGAGTGCATTAAACACGATTTAGAGCTTGTTTAAGGAAAAGTGTTTTTTTTCAATTTCATGCTTGAAACTCGCTGAAATTGGTTCCTATCCTCTAGTTTAAGCAGTACTGCAAAAAAATTCACTAACAGAGTGCATTAAACACGATTTAGAGCTTGTTTAAGGAAAAGTGTTTTTTTTCAATTTCATGCTTGAAACTCGCTGAAATTGGTTCCTATCCTCTAGTTTAAGCAGTACTGCAAAAAAATTCACTAACAGAGTGCATTAAACACGATTTAGAGCTTGTTTAAGGAAAAGTGTTTTTTTTCAATTTCATGCTTGAAACTCGCTGAAATTGGTTCCTATCCTCTAGTTTAAGCAGTACTGCAAAAAATTTCACTAACAGAGTGCATTAAACACGATTTAGAGCTTGTTTAAGGAAAAGTGTTTTTTTTCAATTTCATGCTTGAAACTCGCTGAAATTGGTTCCTATCCTCTAGTTTAAGCAGTACTGCAAAAAAATTCACTAACAGAGTGCATTAAACACGATTTAGAGCTTGTTTAAGGAAAAGTGTTTTTTTTCAATTTCATGCTTGAAACTCGCTGAAATTGGTTCCTATCCTCTAGTTTAAGCAGTACTGCAAAAAATTTCACTAACAGAGTGCATTAAACACGATTTAGAGCTTGTTTTTTTTCAATTTCATGCTTGAAACTCGCTGAAATTGGTTCCTATCCTCTAGTTTAACTTCTTGGAACTATAGGGGGTGCTGTTCCGCATTAGCATATTTGGGTCTCCAAATTAAACTGCCTCGTGCTAAATTCTTGATCGTACAATATGCATATTATTGTTATTATTGGATAGAAAACACCTTCTAGTTTCTATAGAAGTTGGAATTTTGTCTCTGAGTGGTACAGAACAATATCTACAGCACTTTTCATGACAGGGTTCAGATTTCAGAAATTTTTACCCCTGATCTGGAGTCTGTTTTTAAGGCGACAGTGAATGCTATGAAGAAACCGACACTGCCTACGTCTTCCTCTGGGTGTCTGTACGTCATCACGTTTTGAATGGAGTCTATTGCACAATCCCAGCCATTATAAAACCACAAAATGTATAGGGACCGCCCTTTCTCGTCGTGCGCCTGAAGCGTGAAGGCCATCGGACTTGCCTCGTTCCAAATCGTTGTCTAACCAGCAATATTTCTCCGGTCATGTTTTCAGTCGTTATAGTTGTTAAAAACATCATAATGTAGTTAATTTGAACCGTTTTATAGCAATTTATATCCGTTTAGTGCGATTTTGAGGAATTTATTTGTTGTGCACTCTGAAACTTTGGACACGTTTTGGGGTGTCGGTCGTTGGTGGTGGACATTTCGAAGGACAGAGGACATCTATCGACCAAAAGACGTTTATAACATAGAAAGGATACATTGCCCAAGAATCTGATGGAAGAACAGCTCAAAGTAAGCAATATTTAATATGATAAATCGTGTTTCTGTCGAAATATTTTAAACGCATATTTCGCCATTTTGTTTGGTATAGCTTCACTTGGCGAACCCTGTATTGAAAAGTAAGGATAATTTTAAAAATGTAAATCAGCGGTTGCATTAAGAACTAATTTGTCTTTCGATTCCTGTCAACCCTGTATTTTTTAGTCAAGTATATGATTAGCTTTCAATTAAACTAGATCACTCTGATAGATGACGTCAGACATATTGAGGCTTGATTTCCTAGTATTTTTATTGTGTAACCACGGTTTTGTATGGCTAAATATGCACCTTTTCGAACAAACTGTATATGTATATTGTAAAATGATGTTACAGGAGTGTCATCGGAAGAATTCTGAGAAGGTTAGTGAAAAAATTAATATATTTTGGCGGTGATTACGTTATAGCGCTCTTTGGCTGGAATCGATGCTCTGGTAACGTTTGCACATGTGGTATGCTAACTTATCGATTTATTGTGTTTTCGCTGAAAAACGCTTAGAAAATCTGAAATATGGTCTGAAATCACAAGAACTGGGTCTTTCCATTGCTATGCTTTGTCTATTTTTATGAAATGTTTTATGATGAGTAAATTGGTCATACACGTTGCTCTATCTAGTAATTCTAGTCGATTTGTGATGGTCGGTGCAATTGTAAACTGTGATTTCTACCTGAAATATGCACTTTTTTCTAACAAAAACTATCCTATACCATGAATATGTTATCAGACTGTCATCTGAAGAGGTTTTTTCTTGGTTAGTGGATATCAATATCTTAGTTGAGCCGAATTGGTGATAGCACCTGAAGGAGTAAGAAACTGATGGAGTTAGAATAGTGGTGTATTTTGCTAACGTGTTTAGCTAATAGATTTACATATTTTGTCTTCCCTGTAAAACATTTTAAAAATCTGAAATGGTGGCTTTATTCACAAGATCTGTATCTTTCATCTGGTGTCTTGGACTTGTGATTTAATGATATTTAGATGCTACTATCTACTTGTGAAGCTATGCTAGCTATGCTAATCAGTGTGTGGGGGGATGGGGGGTGCTCCCGGACCCGGGGTAGAGGCTCGTTAGAGGTTAAACACGATTTAGAGCTTGTTTAAGGAAAAGTGTTTTTTTTCAATTTCATGCTTGAAACTCGCTGAAATTGGTTCCTATCCTCTAGTTTAAGCAGTACTGCAAAAAATTTCACTAACAGAGTGCATTAAACACGATTTAGAGCTTGTTTAAGGAAAAGTGTTTTTTTTCAATTTCATGCTTGAAACTCGCTGAAATTGGTTCCTATCCTCTAGTTTAAGCAGTACTGCAAAAAAATTCACTAACAGAGTGCATTAAACACGATTTAGAGCTTGTTTAAGGAAAAGTGTTTTTTTTCAATTTCATGCTTGAAACTCGCTGAAATTGGTTCCTATCCTCTAGTTTAAGCAGTACTGCAAAAAATTTCACTAACAGAGTGCATTAAACACGATTTAGAGCTTGTTTAAGGAAAAGTGTTTTTTTTCAATTTCATGCTTGAAACTCGCTGAAATTGGTTCCTATCCTCTAGTTTAAGCAGTACTGCAAAAAAATTCACTAACAGAGTGCATTAAACACGATTTAGAGCTTGTTTAAGGAAAAGTGTTTTTTTTCAATTTCATGCTTGAAACTCGCTGAAATTGGTTCCTATCCTCTAGTTTAAGCAGTACTGCAAAAAATTTCACTAACAGAGTGCATTAAACACGATTTAGAGCTTGTTTAAGGAAAAGTGTTTTTTTTCAATTTCATGCTTGAAACTCGCTGAAATTGGTTCCTATCCTCTAGTTTAAGCAGTACTGCAAAAAAATTCACTAACAGAGTGCATTAAACACGATTTAGAGCTTGTTTAAGGAAAAGTGTTTTTTTTCAATTTCATGCTTGAAACTCGCTGAAATTGGTTCCTATCCTCTAGTTTAAGCAGTACTGCAAAAAAATTCACTAACAGAGTGCATTAAACACGATTTAGAGCTTGTTTAAGGAAAAGTGTTTTTTTTCAATTTCATGCTTGAAACTCGCTGAAATTGGTTCCTATCCTCTAGTTTAAGCAGTACTGCAAAAAAATTCACTAACAGAGTGCATTAAACACGATTTAGAGCTTGTTTAAGGAAAAGTGTTTTTTTTCAATTTCATGCTTGAAACTCGCTGAAATTGGTTCCTATCCTCTAGTTTAAGCAGTACTGCAAAAAAATTCACTAACAGAGTGCATTAAACACGATTTAGAGCTTGTTTAAGGAAAAGTGTTTTTTTTCAATTTCATGCTTGAAACTCGCTGAAATTGGTTCCTATCCTCTAGTTTAAGCAGTACTGCAAAAAATTTCACTAACAGAGTGCATTAAACACGATTTAGAGCTTGTTTAAGGAAAAGTGTTTTTTTTCAATTTCATGCTTGAAACTCGCTGAAATTGGTTCCTATCCTCTAGTTTAAGCAGTACTGCAAAAAAATTCACTAACAGAGTGCATTAAACACGATTTAGAGCTTGTTTAAGGAAAAGTGTTTTTTTTCAATTTCATGCTTGAAACTCGCTGAAATTGGTTCCTATCCTCTAGTTTAAGCAGTACTGCAAAAAAATTCACTAACAGAGTGCATTAAACACGATTTAGAGCTTGTTTAAGGAAAAGTGTTTTTTTTCAATTTCATGCTTGAAACTCGCTGAAATTGGTTCCTATCCTCTAGTTTAAGCAGTACTGCAAAAAATTTCACTAACAGAGTGCATTAAACACGATTTAGAGCTTGTTTAAGGAAAAGTGTTTTTTTTCAATTTCATGCTTGAAACTCGCTGAAATTGGTTCCTATCCTCTAGTTTAAGCAGTACTGCAAAAAAATTCACTAACAGAGTGCATTAAACACGATTTAGAGCTTGTTTAAGGAAAAGTGTTTTTTTTCAATTTCATGCTTGAAACTCGCTGAAATTGGTTCCTATCCTCTAGTTTAAGCAGTACTGCAAAAAATTTCACTAACAGAGTGCATTAAACACGATTTAGAGCTTGTTTAAGGAAAAGTGTTTTTTTTCAATTTCATGCTTGAAACTCGCTGAAATTGGTTCCTATCCTCTAGTTTAACTTCTTGCAACTATAGGGGGTGCTGTTCCGCATTAGCATATTTGTGTCTCCAAATTAAACTGCCTCGTGCTAAATTCTTGATCGTACAATATGCATATTATTGTTATTATTGGATAGAAAACAGTCTATAGTTTCTATAGGAGTTGAAATTTTGTCTCTGAGTGGTACAGAACAATTTCTACAGCACTTTTCATGACAGGGTTCAGATTTCAGAAATTTTTACCTCTGATCTGGGGTCTGTTTTTAAGGCGACAGTGAATGCTATGAAGAAACCGACACTGCCTACGTCTTCCTCTGGGTGTCTGTACGTCATCACGTTTTCAATGGAATCGATGGGACGTTCACAGCCATTATAAAAGACGAAAATGTACAGAGACCACCCTTTCTCAACGTGCGCCTGAAGCGTGAAGGCCATCGGACCTGCCTCGTTCCAAATCGTTTTCTAACCAGCAATATTTCTCCGGTCATGTTTTCAGTCGTTATAGTTGTTAAAAACATCATAATGTAGTGAATTTGAACCGTTTTATATCAATTTATATCCGTTTAGTGCGATTCTGAGGAATTTATTTGTCGTGCCCTTTTTAGCTTTGGAAACGTTTCGGCGTGTCGGTCGTTGGTGGTGGACACTTCGAAGGACAGAGGACATCTATCGACCAAAAGACGTTTATAACATAGAAAGGATACATTGCCCAAGAATATGATGGAAGATCAGCTCAAAGTAAGCAATATTTAATATGATAAACCGTGTTTCTGTCGAAATATTTTAAACGCATATTTCGCCATTTTGTTTGGTATAGCTTCACCTGGCGAACCCTGTATTGAAAAGTAAGGATAATTTTAAAAATGTAAATCAGCGGTTGCATTAAGAACTAATTTGTCTTTCGATTCCTGTCTACCCTGTATTTTTTAGTCAAGTATATGATTAGCTTTCAATTAAACTAGATCACTCTGATAGATGACGTCAGACATATTGAGGCTTGATTTCCTAGTATTTTTATTGTGTAACCACGGTTTTGTATGGCTAAATATGCACCTTTTCGAACAAACTGTATATGTATGTTGTAAAATGATGTTAC
Organism: Salvelinus alpinus; assembly: GCF_045679555.1. NCBI lineage: Eukaryota > Metazoa > Chordata > Actinopteri > Salmoniformes > Salmonidae > Salvelinus > Salvelinus alpinus. The sequence continues at coordinate 49,798 of NW_027256050.1, forward strand.
AGGAGTGTCATCGGAAGAATTCTGAGAAGGTTAGTGAAAAAATTAATATCTTTTGGCGGTGATTACGTTATAGCGCTCTTTGGCTGGAATCGATGCTCTGGTAACGTTGGAACATGTGGTATGCTAACTTATCGATTTATTGTGTTTTCGCTGAAAAACGCTTAGAAAATCTGAAATATGGTCTGAAATCACAAGAACTGGGTCTTTCCATTGCTATGCTTTGTCTATTTTTATGAAATGTTTTATGATGAGTAAATTGGTCATACACGTTGCTCTATCTAGTAATTCTAGTGGATTTGTGATGGTCGGTGCAATTGTAAACTGTGATTTCTACCTGAAATATGCACTTTTTTCTAACAAAAACTATCCTATACCATGAATATGTTATCAGACTGTCATCTGATGGTTTTTTTTATAGGTTATTGGCTATCAATATCTTAGTTGAGCCGAATTGGTGATAGCACCTGAAGGAGTAAGAAACTGATGGAGTTAGAATAGTGGTGTATTTTGCTAACGTGTTTAGCTAATAGATTTACATATTTTGTCTTCCCTGTAAAACATTTTAAAAATCTGAAATGGTGGCTTTATTCACAAGATCTGTATCTTTCATCTGGTGTCTTGGACTTGTGATTTAATGATATTTAGATGCTACTATCTACTTCTGAAGCTATGCTAGCTATGCTAATCAGTGTGTGGGGGGTGGGGGGTGCTCCCGGATCCGGGGTTGAGGTTCGTGAAAGGTTAAGCAGTACTGCAAAAAATTTCACTAACAGAGTGCATTAAACACGATTTAGAGCTTGTTTAAGGAAAAGTGTTTTTTTTCAATTTCATGCTTGAAACTCGCTGAAATTGGTTCCTATCCTCTAGTTTAAGCAGTACTGCAAAAAAATTCACTAACAGAGTGCATTAAACACGATTTAGAGCTTGTTTAAGGAAAAGTGTTTTTTTTCAATTTCATGCTTGAAACTCGCTGAAATTGGTTCCTATCCTCTAGTTTAAGCAGTACTGCAAAAAATTTCACTAACAGAGTGCATTAAACACGATTTAGAGCTTGTTTAAGGAAAAGTGTTTTTTTTCAATTTCATGCTTGAAACTCGCTGAAATTGGTTCCTATCCTCTAGTTTAAGCAGTACTGCAAAAAAATTCACTAACAGAGTGCATTAAACACGATTTAGAGCTTGTTTAAGGAAAAGTGTTTTTTTTCAATTTCATGCTTGAAACTCGCTGAAATTGGTTCCTATCCTCTAGTTTAAGCAGTACTGCAAAAAATTTCACTAACAGAGTGCATTAAACACGATTTAGAGCTTGTTTAAGGAAAAGTTTTTTTTTTCAATTTCATGCTTGAAACTCGCTGAAATTGGTTCCTATCCTCTAGTTTAAGCAGTACTGCAAAAAATTTCACTAACAGAGTGCATTAAACACGATTTAGAGCTTGTTTAAGGAAAAGTGTTTTTTTTCAATTTCATGCTTGAAACTCGCTGAAATTGGTTCCTATCCTCTAGTTTAAGCAGTACTGCAAAAAAATTCACTAACAGAGTGCATTAAACACGATTTAGAGCTTGTTTAAGGAAAAGTGTTTTTTTTCAATTTCATGCTTGAAACTCGCTGAAATTGGTTCCTATCCTCTAGTTTAAGCAGTACTGCAAAATAATTCACTAACAGAGTGCATTAAACACGATTTAGAGCTTGTTTAAGGAAAAGTGTTTTTTTTCAATTTCATGCTTGAAACTCGCTGAAATTGGTTCCTATCCTCTAGTTTAAGCAGTACTGCAAAAAAATTCACTAACAGAGTGCATTAAACACGATTTAGAGCTTGTTTAAGGAAAAGTGTTTTTTTTCAATTTCATGCTTGAAACTCGCTGAAATTGGTTCCTATCCTCTAGTTTAAGCAGTACTGCAAAAAATTTCACTAACAGAGTGCATTAAACACGATTTAGAGCTTGTTTAAGGAAAAGTGTTTTTTTTCAATTTCATGCTTGAAACTCGCTGAAATTGGTTCCTATCCTCTAGTTTAAGCAGTACTGCAAAAAATTTCACTAACAGAGTGCATTAAACACGATTTAGAGCTTGTTTAAGGAAAAGTGTTTTTTTTCAATTTCATGCTTGAAACTCGCTGAAATTGGTTCCTATCCTCTAGTTTAAGCAGTACTGCAAAAAATGTCACTAACAGAGTGCATTAAACACGATTTAGAGCTTGTTTAAGGAAAAGTGTTTTTTTTCAATTTCATGCTTGAAACTCGCTGAAATTGGTTCCTATCCTCTAGTTTAAGCAGTACTGCAAAAAATGTCACTAACAGAGTGCATTAAACACGATTTAGAGCTTGTTTAAGGAAAAGTGTTTTTTTTCAATTTCATGCTTGAAACTCGCTGAAATTGGTTCCTATCCTCTAGTTTAAGCAGTACTGCAAAAAAATTCACTAACAGAGTGCATTAAACACGATTTAGAGCTTGTTTAAGGAAAAGTGTTTTTTTTCAATTTCATGCTTGAAACTCGCTGAAATTGGTTCCTATCCTCTAGTTTAAGCAGTACTGCAAAAAATTTCACTAACAGAGTGCATTAAACACGATTTAGAGCTTGTTTAACCTTTCACGAGCCTCTACCCCGGATCCGGGAGCACCCCCCACACCCCCCACACACTAATTAGCATCGTTAGCATAGCGTCACAATTAAATAGTAGCATCTAAATATCATTAAATCACAAGTCCAAGCCACCTAATGAAAGATACAAATCTTGTGAATAAAGCCACCATTTCAGATTTTTAAAATGTTTTACAGGGAAGACACAATATGTAAATCTATTAGCTAACCACGTTAGCAAAATACACCACTATTCTAACTCCATCAGTTTCTTACTCCTTCAGGTGCTATCACCAATTCGGCTCAACTAAGATATTGATAGCCAATAACCTATAAAAAAAACCATCAGATGACAGTCTGATAACATATTCATGGTATAGGATAGTTTTTGTTAGAAAAAAGTGCATATTTCAGGTAGAAATCACAGTTTACAATTGCACCGACCATCACAAATTGACTAGAATTACTAGATAGAGCAACGTGTATGACCAATTTACTCATCATAAAACATTTCATAAGAATAGACAAAGCATAGCAATGGAAAGACCCAGTTCTTGTGATTTCAGACCATATTTCAGATTTTCTAAGCGTTTTACAGCGAAAACACAATAAATCGATAAGTTAGCATGCCACATGTGAAAACGTTACCAGAGCATCGATTCCAGCCAAAGAGCGCTATAACGTAATCACCGCCAAAATATATTAATTTTTTCACTAACCTTCTCAGAATTCTTCCGATGACACTCCTGTAACATCATTTTACAATATACATATACAGTTTGTTCGAAAAGGTGCATATTTAGCCATACAAAACCGTGGTTACACAATAAAAATACTAGGAAATCAAGCCTCAATATGTCTGACGTCATCTATCAGAGTGATCTAGTTTAATTGAAAGCTAATCATATACTTGACTAAAAAATACAGGGTTGACAGCAATCGAAAGACAAATTAGTTCTTAATGCAACCGCTGATTTACATTTTTAAAATTATCCTTACTTTTCAATACAGGGTTGGCCAAGTGAAGCTATACCAAACAAAATGGCGAAATATGCGTTTAAAATATTTCGACAGAAACACGGTTTATCATATTAAATATTGCTTACTTTGAGCTGTTCTTCCATCAGATTCTTGGGCAATGTATCCTTTCTATGTTATAAACGTCTTTTGGTCGATAGATGTCCTCTGTCCTTCGAAATGTCCACCACCAACGACCGACACCCTAAAACGTGTCCAAACTTTCAGAACGCACAACAAAGAAATTCCTCAAAATCGCACTAAACGGATATAAATTGATATAAAACGGCTCAAATTAACTACATTATGATGTTTTTAACAACTATAACGACTGAAAACATGACCGGAGAAATATTGCTGGTTAGAAAACGATTTGGAACGAGGCAGGTCCGATGGCCTTCACGCTTGAGGCGCACGTTGAGAAAGGGGGGTCTCTGTACATTTTGGTCATTTATAATGGCTGTGAACGTCCCATCGATTTCATTGAAAACGTGATGACGTACAGACACCCAGAGGAAGACGTAGGCAGTGTCGGTTTCTTCATAGCATTCACTGTGGCCTTATAAACAGACCCCAGATCAGAGGTAAAAATTTCTGAAATCTGAACCCTGTCATGAAAAGTGCTGTAGAAATTGTTCTGTACCACTCAGAGACAAAATTCCAACTTCTATAGAAACTAGAAGGTGTTTTCTATCCAATAATAACAATAATATGCATATTGTACGATCAAGAATTTAGCACGAGGCAGTTTAATTTGGAGACACAAATATGCTAATGCGGAACAGCACCCCCTATAGTTGCAAGAAGTTAAGGAAAAGTGTTTTTTTTCAATTTCATGCTTGAAACTCGCTGAAATTGGTTCCTATCCTCTAGTTTAAGCAGTACTGCAAAAAATTTCACTAACAGAGTGCATTAAACACGATTTAGAGCTTGTTTAAGGAAAAGTGTTTTTTTTCAATTTCATGCTTGAAACTCGCTGAAATTGGTTCCTATCCTCTAGTTTAAGCAGTACTGCAAAAAATTTCACTAACAGAGTGCATTAAACACGATTTAGAGCTTGTTTAAGGAAAAGTGTTTTTTTTCAATTTCATGCTTGAAACTCGCTGAAATTGGTTCCTATCCTCTAGTTTAAGCAGTACTGCAAAAAATTTCACTAACAGAGTGCATTAAACACGATTTAGAGCTTGTTTAAGGAAAAGTGTTTTTTTTCAATTTCATGCTTGAAACTCGCTGAAATTGGTTCCTATCCTCTAGTTTAAGCAGTACTGCAAAAAAATTCACTAACAGAGTGCATTAAACACGATTTAGAGCTTGTTTAAGGAAAAGTGTTTTTTTTCAATTTCATGCTTGAAACTCGCTGAAATTGGTTCCTATCCTCTAGTTTAAGCAGTACTGCAAAAAATTTCACTAACAGAGTGCATTAAACACGATTTAGAGCTTGTTTAAGGAAAAGTGTTTTTTTTCAATTTCATGCTTGAAACTCGCTGAAATTGGTTCCTATCCTCTAGTTTAAGCAGTACTGCAAAAAATTTCACTAACAGAGTGCATTAAACACGATTTAGAGCTTGTTTAACCTGTTGGGGCCAGGGGTGCCGCTAGCGCCACTCCTCCCACATTCCACTGAAAAGGCAGAGCGGCAAATTCAAAAAAAACTTTTTTTAAAATATTTAACTTTTACACATTAACAAGTCCAATACAGCATATGAAAGGCAGACATCTTGTGAATCTAACCACCATGTTCGATTTTTAAAATGTTTTACAGGGAAGACAAAATATGTAAATCTATTAGCTAACCACGTCAGCAAAAGAGAGCACTTTTCTAACTGCATCAGTTTTTTACTCCGTCACTAGCTATCACTAATTCGACCAAATGAAGATATATATAGCCACTAACCAAGAAACAACTTCATAAGATCACAGTCTGATAACATATCTTTTGTATAGCATTTTTTTTTTTTGAAAAATGTGTATATTTATGGTATAAATCATAAATTACATTTCAGCTACAATAAGAAAGCAGCCATAACATTTACAGACACCAACATCAAATACCTAATTACTCCTCATAAAACATTTCTGAGAAATACATACTGTGCAGCAATTGAAAAACAGGATTCTTGTGATTCCAGACAATATTTCCGATTTATTAAATGTTTTACATCGAAAACTAAATGTAGCGCTAAATTAGCATAGCCACGCCAGACAGACACACTTGGGCGCGCGCGACCAGTAGACATGCACGACAGATATATGAAATAACATTATAAATTTGGTCTTACTTTGGCTGATCTTTCATCAGAATGTTGATCAAGTTGTCCTTAGTCCAGAAGAGTCGTTCAATCCCTTCAGAATGGCAACTTTCCATCTTCATTTAGCATGGGTACTCGTCGAGTGGCACGGAACTCTCCAACGTAAACAAAAGAAACATTACGGTACACGGCAAAACTCCCGAAAAAATTCAAATAATCTGATTAAACTATATTGAAAAAACATACATTACGATGACATGGTCTCATTTATCAAATCAAATCCGAGCTGGAGATAGTTCACATCCGAAACGGCAGCAAAACAAAACATGATCTCTCCCAAGTCGCACGCTTCTGACTTCCTGAAATTGACGGTCATGTCAAAGAAATAGGTCTTATTTCACGTCAGAACAAGATAAACGCATGATTTCTCCTCTGACGTACTCTTGACACCCAGAGGAAGGCGTACAAGGTGTGTTCCGGGTCATAAGTGGCATGACCATGTATAGGCAGAGCGTTGAAGCGAGCATAAACATCTTGCATTTTACTTCCTGGTCGGGGAAAGTGCTGCCAAAGGACTTGTGTTCCACTCAGAGAAAAAATTAAAACGTTTTTAGAAACTTGAGACTCTTTTCTATCCAATACTATTAACCATATGCATATTGTAAGATCAGAAATTGATTAAAAGGCCGTTTGAAAATTTGCGCATATTTTCCAGTTTTTCCAATTCGCCCCCTATAGCCCAAACAGGTTTTAAGGAAAAGTGTTTTTTTTCAATTTCATGCTTGAAACTCGCTGAAATTGGTTCCTATCCTCTAGTTTAAGCAGTACTGCAAAAAATTTCACTAACAGAGTGCATTAAACACGATTTAGAGCTTGTTTAAGGAAAAGTGTTTTTTTTCAATTTCATGCTTGAAACTCGCTGAAATTGGTTCCTATCCTCTAGTTTAAGCAGTACTGCAAAAAAATGTCACTAACAGAGTGCATTAAACACGATTTAGAGCTTGTTTAAGGAAAAGTGTTTTTTTTCAATTTCATGCTTGAAACTCGCTGAAATTGGTTCCTATCCTCTAGTTTAAGCAGTACTGCAAAAAATTTCACTAACAGAGTGCATTAAACACGATTTAGAGCTTGTTTAAGGAAAAGTGTTTTTTTTCAATTTCATGCTTGAAACTCGCTGAAATTGGTTCCTATCCTCTAGTTTAAGCAGTACTGCAAAAAATTTCACTAACAGAGTGCATTAAACACGATTTAGAGCTTGTTTAAGGAAAAGTGTTTTTTTTCAATTTCATGCTTGAAACTCGCTGAAATTGGTTCCTATCCTCTAGTTTAAGCAGTACTGCAAAAAATTTCACTAACAGAGTGCATTAAACACGATTTAGAGCTTGTTTAAGGAAAAGTGTTTTTTTTCAATTTCATGCTTGAAACTCGCTGAAATTGGTTCCTATCCTCTAGTTTAAGCAGTACTGCAAAAAAATTCACTAACAGAGTGCATTTACCTTTTGGGGCCAGGGGTGCCGCTAGCGCCACTCCTCCCACATTCCACTGAAAAGGCAGAGCGGCAAATTCAAAAAAACCTTTTTTTTAAATATTTAACTTTTACACATTAACAAGTCCAATACAGCATATGAAAGGCAGACATCTTGTGAATCTAACCACCATGTTCGATTTTTAAAATGTTTTACAGGGAAGACAAAATATGTAAATCTATTAGCTAACCACGTCAGCAAAAGAGAGCACTTTTCTAACTGCATCAGTTTTTTACTCCGTCACTAGCTATCACTAATTCGACCAAATGAAGATATATATAGCCACTAACCAAGAAACAACTTCATAAGATCACAGTCTGATAACATATTTATTGTATAGCATTTTTTTTTTGTTGAAAAATGTGTATATTTATGGTATAAATCATAAATTACATTTCAGCTACAATAAGAAAGCAGCCATAACATTTACAGACACCAACATCAAATACCTAATTACTCCTCATAAAACATTTCTGAGAAATACATACTGTGCAGCAATTGAAAAACAGGATTCTTGTGATTCCAGACAATATTTCCGATTTATTAAATGTTTTACATCGAAAACTAAATGTAGCGCTAAATTAGCATAGCCACGCCAGACAGACACACTTGGGCGCGCGCGACCAGTAGACATGCACGACAGATATATGAAATAACATTATAAATTTGGTCTTACTTTGGCTGATCTTTCATCAGAATGTTGATCAAGTTGTCCTTAGTCCAGAAGAGTCGTTCAATCCCTTCAGAATGGCAACTTTCCATCTTCATTTAGCATGGGTACTCGTCGAGTGGCACGGAACTCTCCAACGTAAACAAAAGAAACATTACGGAACACGGCAAAACTCCCGAAAAAATTCAAATAATCTGATTAAACTATATTGAAAAAACATACATTACGATGACATGGTCTCATTTATCAAATCAAATCCGAGCTGGAGATAGTTCACATCCGAAACGGCAGCAAAACAAAACATGATATCTCTCCCAAGTCGCACGCTTCTGACTTCCTGAAATTGACGGTCATGTCAAAGAAATAGGTCTTATTTCACGTCAGAACAAGATAAACGCATGATTTCTCCTCTGACGTACTCTTGACACCCAGAGGAAGGCGTACAAGGTGTGTTCCGGGTCATAAGTGGCATGACCATGTATAGGCAGAGCGTTGAAGCGAGCATAAACATCTTGCATTTTACTTCCTGGTCGGGGAAAGTGCTGCCAAAGGACTTGTGTTCCACTCAGAGAAAAAATTAAAACGTTTTTAGAAACTTGAGACTCTTTTCTATCCAATACTATTAACCATATGCATATTGTAAGAGCAGAAATTGATTAAAAGGCCGTTTGAAAATTTGCGCATATTTTCCAGTTGTTCCAATTCGCCCCCTACAGCCCTAACAGGTTAACCTGTTGGGGATGAGGGCGCTGTTGTGGCTATTTATGCTAATCGTGTAATTTTTTGAAACGGCTTCCCACAAAGTTCTTGATCGTACAATATGCATATTATTATTATTATTGGATAGAAAACAGTCTATAGTTTCTATAGGAGTTGAAATTTTGTCTCTAAGTGGAACAGAGCCCATTCTACAGCAATTTCCCTGACATGGAGTCAGATTCCAGAAATTTTGGCCACTGTTCTGGAGTCAGTTAAAAGGCCACTGTTATTGCTATGACTATACGGACACTGCTTACGTCTTCCCCTGGATGTCTTTACGTGATGACGATTTGAATCGGGTCGATTGCGCGTTCACAGGCACTATAAATTAAAAAACCCTGAGCCTAGTCATTCTTTTGGAGCTGCGTCATGCGCATAGAGGGCACCGACCCGCACCTGTTCCAAGCATTAGTGGAGGGAGTAATATTACTCGGGTCATGTTTCTACTCGTTATGGGAGTTAAAAACATCATAAGGTAGTTAATTTAAAGCGTTTTATAGCAATTTATATCCGTTTAGTGCGATTTTGGGACATTTATTTCTGAAAGGCTGTGAATTGCTGGGCACGCTTCCAGTTCATCCCGAACGCAGTTGGCATTTCCACATGGCAAGAGGACAGCTTTCCACCAAAAGACGATTGGACCCAAGAAAGGATCCTTTGCCCAAGATACCGATGGAAGAACAGCTCAAAGTAGGACATTTTTATTATGATAAATCGTGTTTCTGTCGAAAAGTTTTAGTGGCTTCGGACGCCATGTTTTTTGACGTAGCTTCGCTTGGCGCAAGCTGTATTGAAAAGTAAGGATAATTTAAAAAATGTAATTCCGCGATTGTATTAAGAATTAAATTGTCTATCAATCCCTGTCCACCCTATATTTTTTAGTCACGTTTATGAGTATTTATGTATAAGAGTAGATCACTGTCTAAGTGGCGCACAGACTTTTTCTGACCAGCTGAGCTACATTCCACATTGTCTAACCATGATTTTGGTGGCTAAATATAAACATTTTCGATCAAACTCTATATGGATTGTGTAATATGATGTTACAGGAGTGTCATCTGAAGAATTCTGAGAAGGTTAGTGAAAAAATTAATATATTTTGGCGATGTTTACTTTTATCGCTCACTTTGGCTAGAATCAATGCTGGGCTGCTATGTGCTATGTGCTATGCTAATATAACGATTTATTGTGTTTTCGCTGTAAGACACTTAGAAAATCTGAAATATTGTCTGTATTCACAGGATCTGTGTCTTTCGATTCGTGTATGCTGTGTATTTTTACGAAATGTTTGATGATTAGTAAGTAGGTAAACACGTTGCTCTAAGTAGTTTTTCTATTCCATTTGTGACGGTGGGTGCAATTGTAAACTATGCCATCTACCTGAAATATGCACTTTTTTCTAACAAAACCTATCCCATACCATAAATATGTTATCAGACTGTCATCTGATGAGTTTTTTTATTGGTTAGGGGCTATAAATATCTTAGTTTAGCCGAATTGGTGATAGCTACTGGTGTTGGTGGACAAATAAAAGATGGTGGATTATGCTAATGTGTTTTTAGGTAATAGATGTACATCTTTACATATTGTGTCTTCCCTGTAAAACATTTAAAAAATCGGACATGTTGACTGGATTCACAAGATCTGTGTCTTTCATTAGCTGTATTGGACTTTAATGTGTGAAAGTTAAATATTTAAAAAAAATATTTTTTTTGAATTTCGCGGCACTGGTTTTTCAGTGGGGGTGGGGGGGGAGTGCCGCTAGCGCCACTCTCATCCTAGACAGGTTAAGGAAAAGTGTTTTTTTTCAATTTCATGCTTGAAACTCGCTGAAATTGGTTCCTATCCTCTAGTTTAAGCAGTACTGCAAAAAATTTCACTAACAGAGTGCATTAAACACGATTTAGAGCTTGTTTAAGGAAAAGTGTTTTTTTTCAATTTCATGCTTGAAACTCGCTGAAATTGGTTCCTATCCTCTAGTTTAAGCAGTACTGCAAAAAATTTCACTAACAGAGTGCATTAAACACGATTTAGAGCTTGTTTAAGGAAAAGTGTTTTTTTTCAATTTCATGCTTGAAACTCGCTGAAATTGGTTCCTATCCTCTAGTTTAAGCAGTACTGCAAAAAATTTCACTAACAGAGTGCATTAAACACGATTTAGAGCTTGTTTAAGGAAAAGTGTTTTTTTTCAATTTCATGCTTGAAACTCGCTGAAATTGGTTCCTATCCTCTAGTTTAAGCAGTACTGCAAAAAATTTCACTAACAGAGTGCATTAAACACGATTTAGAGCTTGTTTAAGGAAAAGTGTTTTTTTTCAATTTCATGCTTGAAACTCGCTGAAATTGGTTCCTATCCTCTAGTTTAAGCAGTACTGCAAAAAATTTCACTAACAGAGTGCATTAAACACGATTTAGAGCTTGTTTAAGGAAAAGTGTTTTTTTTCAATTTCATGCTTGAAACTCGCTGAAATTGGTTCCTATCCTCTAGTTTAAGCAGTACTGCAAAAAATTTCACTAACAGAGTGCATTAAACACGATTTAGAGCTTGTTTAAGGAAAAGTGTTTTTTTTCAATTTCATGCTTGAAACTCGCTGAAATTGGTTCCTATCCTCTAGTTTAAGCAGTACTGCAAAAAATTTCACTAACAGAGTGCATTAAACACGATTTAGAGCTTGTTTAAGGAAAAGTGTTTTTTTTCAATTTCATGCTTGAAACTCGCTGAAATTGGTTCCTATCCTCTAGTTTAAGCAGTACTGCAAAAAATTTCACTAACAGAGTGCATTAAACACGATTTAGAGCTTGTTTAAGGAAAAGTGTTTTTTTTCAATTTCATGCTTGAAACTCGCTGAAATTGGTTCCTATCCTCTAGTTTAAGCAGTACTGCAAAAAATTTCACTAACAGAGTGCATTAAACACGATTTAGAGCTTGTTTAAGGAAAAGTGTTTTTTTTCAATTTCATGCTTGAAACTCGCTGAAATTGGTTCCTATCCTCTAGTTTAAGCAGTACTGCAAAAAATTTCACTAACAGAGTGCATTAAACACGATTTAGAGCTTGTTTAAGGAAAAGTGTTTTTTTTCAATTTCATGCTTGAAACTCGCTGAAATTGGTTCCTATCCTCTAGTTTAAGCAGTACTGCAAAAAATTTCACTAACAGAGTGCATTAAACACGATTTAGAGCTTGTTTAAGGAAAAGTGTTTTTTTTCAATTTCATGCTTGAAACTCGCTGAAATTGGTTCCTATCCTCTAGTTTAAGCAGTACTGCAAAAAATTTCACTAACAGAGTGCATTAAACACGATTTAGAGCTTGTTTAAGGAAAAGTGTTTTTTTTCAATTTCATGCTTGAAACTCGCTGAAATTGGTTCCTATCCTCTAGTTTAAGCAGTACTGCAAAAAATTTCACTAACAGAGTGCATTAAACACGATTTAGAGCTTGTTTAAGGAAAAGTGTTTTTTTTCAATTTCATGCTTGAAACTCGCTGAAATTGGTTCCTATCCTCTAGTTTAAGCAGTACTGCAAAAAATTTCACTAACAGAGTGCATTAAACACGATTTAGAGCTTGTTTAAGGAAAAGTGTTTTTTTTCAATTTCATGCTTGAAACTCGCTGAAATTGGTTCCTATCCTCTAGTTTAAGCAGTACTGCAAAAAATTTCACTAACAGAGTGCATTAAACACGATTTAGAGCTTGTTTAAGGAAAAGTGTTTTTTTTCAATTTCATGCTTGAAACTCGCTGAAATTGGTTCCTATCCTCTAGTTTAAGCAGTACTGCAAAAAATTTCACTAACAGAGTGCATTAAACACGATTTAGAGCTTGTTTAAGGAAAAGTGTTTTTTTTCAATTTCATGCTTGAAACTCGCTGAAATTGGTTCCTATCCTCTAGTTTAAGCAGTACTGCAAAAAAATTCACTAACAGAGTGCATTAAACACGATTTAGAGCTTGTTTAAGGAAAAGTGTTTTTTTTCAATTTCATGCTTGAAACTCGCTGAAATTGGTTCCTATCCTCTAGTTTAAGCAGTACTGCAAAAAATTTCACTAACAGAGTGCATTAAACACGATTTAGAGCTTGTTTAAGGAAAAGTGTTTTTTTTCAATTTCATGCTTGAAACTCGCTGAAATTGGTTCCTATCCTCTAGTTTAAGCAGTACTGCAAAAAATTTCACTAACAGAGTGCATTAAACACGATTTAGAGCTTGTTTAAGGAAAAGTGTTTTTTTTCAATTTCATGCTTGAAACTCGCTGAAATTGGTTCCTATCCTCTAGTTTAAGCAGTACTGCAAAAAATTTCACTAACAGAGTGCATTAAACACGATTTAGAGCTTGTTTAAGGAAAAGTGTTTTTTTTCAATTTCATGCTTGAAACTCGCTGAAATTGGTTCCTATCCTCTAGTTTAAGCAGTACTGCAAAAAATTTCACTAACAGAGTGCATTAAACACGATTTAGAGCTTGTTTAAGGAAAAGTGTTTTTTTTCAATTTCATGCTTGAAACTCGCTGAAATTGGTTCCTATCCTCTAGTTTAAGCAGTACTGCAAAAAATTTCACTAACAGAGTGCATTAAACACGATTTAGAGCTTGTTTAAGGAAAAGTGTTTTTTTTCAATTTCATGCTTGAAACTCGCTGAAATTGGTTCCTATCCTCTAGTTTAAGCAGTACTGCAAAAAATTTCACTAACAGAGTGCATTAAACACGATTTAGAGCTTGTTTAAGGAAAAGTGTTTTTTTTCAATTTCATGCTTGAAACTCGCTGAAATTGGTTCCTATCCTCTAGTTTAAGCAGTACTGCAAAAAATTTCACTAACAGAGTGCATTAAACACGATTTAGAGCTTGTTTAAGGAAAAGTGTTTTTTTTCAATTTCATGCTTGAAACTCGCTGAAATTGGTTCCTATCCTCTAGTTTAAGCAGTACTGCAAAAAATTTCACTAACAGAGTGCATTAAACACGATTTAGAGCTTGTTTAAGGAAAAGTGTTTTTTTTCAATTTCATGCTTGAAACTCGCTGAAATTGGTTCCTATCCTCTAGTTTAAGCAGTACTGCAAAAAAATTCACTAACAGAGTGCATTAAACACGATTTAGAGCTTGTTTAAGGAAAAGTGTTTTTTTTCAATTTCATGCTTGAAACTCGCTGAAATTGGTTCCTATCCTCTAGTTTAAGCAGTACTGCAAAAAATTTCACTAACAGAGTGCATTAAACACGATTTAGAGCTTGTTTAAGGAAAAGTGTTTTTTTTCAATTTCATGCTTGAAACTCGCTGAAATTGGTTCCTATCCTCTAGTTTAAGCAGTACTGCAAAAAATTTCACTAACAGAGTGCATTAAACACGATTTAGAGCTTGTTTAAGGAAAAGTGTTTTTTTTCAATTTCATGCTTGAAACTCGCTGAAATTGGTTCCTATCCTCTAGTTTAAGCAGTACTGCAAAAAATTTCACTAACAGAGTGCATTAAACACGATTTAGAGCTTGTTTAAGGAAAAGTGTTTTTTTTCAATTTCATGCTTGAAACTCGCTGAAATTGGTTCCTATCCTCTAGTTTAAGCAGTACTGCAAAAAATTTCACTAACAGAGTGCATTAAACACGATTTAGAGCTTGTTTAAGGAAAAGTGTTTTTTTTCAATTTCATGCTTGAAACTCGCTGAAATTGGTTCCTATCCTCTAGTTTAAGCAGTACTGCAAAAAATTTCACTAACAGAGTGCATTAAACACGATTTAGAGCTTGTTTAAGGAAAAGTGTTTTTTTTCAATTTCATGCTTGAAACTCGCTGAAATTGGTTCCTATCCTCTAGTTTAAGCAGTACTGCAAAAAATTTCACTAACAGAGTGCATTAAACACGATTTAGAGCTTGTTTAAGGAAAAGTGTTTTTTTTCAATTTCATGCTTGAAACTCGCTGAAATTGGTTCCTATCCTCTAGTTTAAGCAGTACTGCAAAAAATTTCACTAACAGAGTGCATTAAACACGATTTAGAGCTTGTTTAAGGAAAAGTGTTTTTTTTCAATTTCATGCTTGAAACTCGCTGAAATTGGTTCCTATCCTCTAGTTTAAGCAGTACTGCAAAAAATTTCACTAACAGAGTGCATTAAACACGATTTAGAGCTTGTTTAAGGAAAAGTGTTTTTTTTCAATTTCATGCTTGAAACTCGCTGAAATTGGTTCCTATCCTCTAGTTTAAGCAGTACTGCAAAAAATTTCACTAACAGAGTGCATTAAACACGATTTAGAGCTTGTTTAAGGAAAAGTGTTTTTTTTCAATTTCATGCTTGAAACTCGCTGAAATTGGTTCCTATCCTCTAGTTTAAGCAGTACTGCAAAAAATTTCACTAACAGAGTGCATTAAACACGATTTAGAGCTTGTTTAAGGAAAAGTGTTTTTTTTCAATTTCATGCTTGAAACTCGCTGAAATTGGTTCCTATCCTCTAGTTTAAGCAGTACTGCAAAAAATTTCACTAACAGAGTGCATTAAACACGATTTAGAGCTTGTTTAAGGAAAAGTGTTTTTTTTCAATTTCATGCTTGAAACTCGCTGAAATTGGTTCCTATCCTCTAGTTTAAGCAGTACTGCAAAAAATTTCACTAACAGAGTGCATTAAACACGATTTAGAGCTTGTTTAAGGAAAAGTGTTTTTTTTCAATTTCATGCTTGAAACTCGCTGAAATTGGTTCCTATCCTCTAGTTTAAGCAGTACTGCAAAAAATTTCACTAACAGAGTGCATTAAACACGATTTAGAGCTTGTTTAAGGAAAAGTGTTTTTTTTCAATTTCATGCTTGAAACTCGCTGAAATTGGTTCCTATCCTCTAGTTTAAGCAGTACTGCAAAAAATTTCACTAACAGAGTGCATTAAACACGATTTAGAGCTTGTTTAAGGAAAAGTGTTTTTTTTCAATTTCATGCTTGAAACTCGCTGAAATTGGTTCCTATCCTCTAGTTTAAGCAGTACTGCAAAAAATTTCACTAACAGAGTGCATTAAACACGATTTAGAGCTTGTTTAACCTTTTGTCAATAGGGGGAGCTGTTAGCATTATTTTTTTTTTTACATTTCCAAATTAAACTGCCTCGTACTCAATTCTTGATCGTACAATATGCATATTATTGTTATTATTGGATAGAAAACAGTCTATAGTTTCTATAGGAGTTGAAATTTTGTCTCTGAGTGGTACAGAACAATTTCTACAGCACTTTTCATGACAGGGTTCAGATTTCAGAAATTTTTACCTCTGATCTGGGGTCTGTTTATAAGGCCACAGTGAATGCTATGAAGAAACCGACACTACCTACGTCTTCCTCTGGGTGTCTGTACGTCATCACGTTTTCAATGAACTCTATGGGACGTTCACAGCCATTATAAATGACAAAAATGTACAGAGACCCCTCTTTCTCAACGTGCGCCTCAAGCGTGAAGGCCATCGGACCTGCCTCGTTCCAAATCGTTTTCTAACCAGCAGTATTTCTCCGGTCATGTTTTCAGTCGTTATAGTTGTTAAAAACATCATAATGTAGTGAATTTTAACCGTTTTATATCAATTTATATCCGTTTAGTGCGATTTTGAGGAATTTCTTTGTCGTGCACTCTGAAAGTTTGGACACGCTTTAGGGTGTCGGTCGTTGGTGATGGACATTTCGAAGGACAGAGGACATCTATCGACCAAAAGACGTTTATAACATAGAAAGGATACATTGCCCAAGAATATGATGGAAGATCAGCTCAAAGTAAGCAATATTTAATATGATAAACCGTGTTTCTGTCGAAATATTTTAAACGCATACATCGCCATTTTGTTTGGTATAGCTTCACTTGGCCAACCCTGTATTGAAAAGTAAGGATAATTTTAAAAATGTAAATCAGCGGTTGCATTAAGAACTAATTTGTCTTTCGATTCCTGTCAACCCTGTATTTTTTAGTCAAGTATATGATTAGCTTTTAATTAAACTAGATCACTCTGATAGATGACGTCAGACATATTGAGGCTTGATTTCCTAGTATTTTCATTGTGTAACCACGGTTTTGTATGGCTAAATATGCACCTTTTCGAACAAACTGTATATGTATGTTGTAAAATGATGTTACAGGAGTGTCATCGGAAGAATTCTGAGAAGGTTAGTGAAAAAATTAATATCTTTTGGCGGTGGTTACGTTATAGCGCTCTTTGGCTGGAATCGATGCTCTGGTAACGTTGGAACATGTAGTATGCTAACTTATCGATTTATTGTGTTTTCGCTGAAAAACGCTTAGAAAATCTGAAATATGGTCTGAAATCACAAGAACTGGGTCTTTCCATTGCTATGCTTTGTCTATTTTTATGAAATGTTTTATGATGAGTAAATTGGTCATACACGTTGCTCTATCTAGTAATTCTAGTGGATTTGTGATGGTCGGTGCAATTGTAAACTGTGATTTCTACCTGAAATATGCACTTTTTTCTAACAAAAACTATCCTATACCATGAATATGTTATCAGACTGTCATCTGATGGTTTTTTTTATAGGTTATTGGCTATCAATATCTTAGTTGAGCCGAATTGGTGATAGCACCTGAAGGAGTAAGAAACTGATGGAGTTAGAATAGTGGTGTATTTTGCTAACGTGTTTAGCTAATAGATTTACATATTTTGTCTTCCCTGTAAAACATTTTAAAAATCTGAAATGGTGGCTTTATTCACAAGATCTGTATCTTTCATCTGGTGTCTTGGACTTGTGATTTAATGATATTTAGATGCTACTATCTACTTCTGAAGCTATGCTATCTATGCTAATCAGTGTGTGGGGGGTGGGGGGTGCTCCCGGATCCGGGTTTCTGAGGCAGTAAAAGTTAAGGAAAAGTGTTTTTTTTCAATTTCATGCTTGAAACTCGCTGAAATTGGTTCCTATCCTCTAGTTTAAGCAGTACTGCAAAAAATTTCACTAACAGAGTGCATTAAACACGATTTAGAGCTTGTTTAAGGAAAAGTGTTTTTTTTCAATTTCATGCTTGAAACTCGCTGAAATTGGTTCCTATCCTCTAGTTTAAGCAGTACTGCAAAAAATTTCACTAACAGAGTGCATTAACCTCTAACGAGCCTCTACCCCGGGTCCGGGAGCACCCCCCACCCCCCCACACACTGATTAGCATAGCTAGCATAGCTTCACAAGTAGATAGTAGCATCTAAATATCATTAAATCACAAGTCCAAGACACCAGATGAAAGATACAGATCTTGTGAATAAAGCCACCATTTCAGATTTTTAAAATGTTTTACAGGGAAGACAAAATATGTAAATCTATTAGCTAAACACGTTAGCAAAATACACCACTATTCTAACTCCATCAGTTTCTTACTCCTTCAGGTGCTATCACCAATTCGGCTCAACTAAGATATTGATATCCACTAACCAAGAAAAAACCTCTTCAGATGACAGTCTGATAACATATTCATGGTATAGGATAGTTTTTGTTAGAAAAAAGTGCATATTTCAGGTAGAAATCACAGTTTACAATTGCACCCACCATCACAAATCGACTAGAATTACTAGATAGAGCAACGTGTATGACCAATTTACTCATCATAAAACATTTCATAAAAATAGACAAAGCATAGCAATGGAAAGACCCAGTTCTTGTGATTTCAGACCATATTTCAGATTTTCTAAGCGTTTTTCAGCGAAAACACAATAAATCGATAAGTTAGCATACCACATGTGCAAACGTTACCAGAGCATCGATTCCAGCCAAAGAGCGCTATAACGTAATCACCGCCAAAATATATTAATTTTTTCACTAACCTTCTCAGAATTCTTCCGATGACACTCCTGTAACATCATTTTACAATATACATATACAGTTTGTTCGAAAAGGTGCATATTTAGCCATACAAAACCGTGGTTACACAATAAAAATACTAGGAAATCAAGCCTCAATATGTCTGACGTCATCTATCAGAGTGATCTAGTTTAATTGAAAGCTAATCATATACTTGACTAAAAAATACAGGGTTGACAGCAATCGAAAGACAAATTAGTTCTTAATGCAACCGCTGATTTACATTTTTAAAATTATCCTTACTTTTCAATACAGGGTTCGCCAAGTGAAGCTATACCAAACAAAATGGCGAAATATGCGTTTAAAATATTTCGACAGAAACACGATTTATCATATTAAATATTGCTTACTTTGAGCTGTTCTTCCATCAGATTCTTGGGCAATGTATCCTTTCTATGTTATAAACGTCTTTTGGTCGATAGATGTCCTCTGTCCTTCGAAATGTCCACCACCAACGACCGACACCCCAAAACGTGTCCAAACTTTCAGAGTGCACAACAAAGAAATTCCTCAAAATCGCACTAAACGGATATAAATTGCTATAAAACGGTTCAAATTAACTACATTATGATGTTTTTAACAACTATAACGACTGAAAACATGACCGGAGAAATATTGCTGGTTAGAAAACGATTTGGAACGAGGCAAGTCCGATGGCCTTCACGCTTCAGGCGCACGACGAGAAAGGGCGGTCCCTAAACATTTTGTGGTTTTATAATGGCTGTGAATGTCCCATCGATTTCATTGAAAACGTGATGACGTACAGACACCCAGAGGAAGACGTAGGCAGTGTCGGTTTCTTCATAGCATTCACTGTCGCCTTAAAAACAGACCCCAGATCAGAGGTAAAAATTTCTGAAATCTGAACCCTGTCATGAAAAGTGCTGTAGAAATTGTTCTGTACCACTCAGAGACAAAATTCCAACTTCTATAGAAACTAGAAGGTGTTTTCTATCCAATAATAACAATAATATGCATATTGTACGATCAAGAATTTAGCACGAGGCAGTTTAATTTGGAGACACAAATATGCTAATGCGGAACAGCACCCCCTATAGTTGCAAGAAGTTAAACACGATTTAGAGCTTGTTTAAGGAAAAGTGTTTTTTTTCAATTTCATGCTTGAAACTCGCTGAAATTGGTTCCTATCCTCTAGTTTAAGCAGTACTGCAAAAAATTTCACTAACAGAGTGCATTAAACACGATTTAGAGCTTGTTTAAGGAAAAGTGTTTTTTTTCAATTTCATGCTTGAAACTCGCTGAAATTGGTTCCTATCCTCTAGTTTAAGCAGTACTGCAAAAAAAATTCACTAACAGAGTGCATTAAACACGATTTAGAGCTTGTTTAAGGAAAAGTGTTTTTTTTCAATTTCATGCTTGAAACTCGCTGAAATTGGTTCCTATCCTCTAGTTTAAGCAGTACTGCAAAAAAATTCACTAACAGAGTGCATTAAACACGATTTAGAGCTTGTTTAAGGAAAAGTGTTTTTTTTCAATTTCATGCTTGAAACTCGCTGAAATTGGTTCCTATCCTCTAGTTTAAGCAGTACTGCAAAAAATTTCACTAACAGAGTGCATTAAACACGATTTAGAGCTTGTTTAAGGAAAAGTGTTTTTTTTCAATTTCATGCTTGAAACTCGCTGAAATTGGTTCCTATCCTCTAGTTTAAGCAGTACTGCAAAAAATTTCACTAACAGAGTGCATTAAACACGATTTAGAGCTTGTTTAAGGAAAAGTGTTTTTTTTCAATTTCATGCTTGAAACTCGCTGAAATTGGTTCCTATCCTCTAGTTTAAGCAGTACTGCAAAAAATTTCACTAACAGAGTGCATTAAACACGATTTAGAGCTTGTTTAAGGAAAAGTGTTTTTTTTCAATTTCATGCTTGAAACTCGCTGAAATTGGTTCCTATCCTCTAGTTTAAGCAGTACTGCAAAAAATTTCACTAACAGAGTGCATTAAACACGATTTAGAGCTTGTTTAAGGAAAAGTGTTTTTTTTCAATTTCATGCTTGAAACTCGCTGAAATTGGTTCCTATCCTCTAGTTTAAGCAGTACTGCAAAAAATTTCACTAACAGAGTGCATTAAACACGATTTAGAGCTTGTTTAAGGAAAAGTGTTTTTTTTCAATTTCATGCTTGAAACTCGCTGAAATTGGTTCCTATCCTCTAGTTTAAGCAGTACTGCAAAAAATTTCACTAACAGAGTGCATTAAACACGATTTAGAGCTTGTTTAAGGAAAAGTGTTTTTTTTCAATTTCATGCTTGAAACTCGCTGAAATTGGTTCCTATCCTCTAGTTTAAGCAGTACTGCAAAAAATTTCACTAACAGAGTGCATTAAACACGATTTAGAGCTTGTTTAAGGAAAAGTGTTTTTTTTCAATTTCATGCTTGAAACTCGCTGAAATTGGTTCCTATCCTCTAGTTTAAGCAGTACTGCAAAAAATTTCACTAACAGAGTGCATTAAACACGATTTAGAGCTTGTTTAAGGAAAAGTGTTTTTTTTCAATTTCATGCTTGAAACTCGCTGAAATTGGTTCCTATCCTCTAGTTTAAGCAGTACTGCAAAAAATTTCACTAACAGAGTGCATTAAACACGATTTAGAGCTTGTTTAAGGAAAAGTGTTTTTTTTCAATTTCATGCTTGAAACTCGCTGAAATTGGTTCCTATCCTCTAGTTTAAGCAGTACTGCAAAAAATTTCACTAACAGAGTGCATTAAACACGATTTAGAGCTTGTTTAAGGAAAAGTGTTTTTTTTCAATTTCATGCTTGAAACTCGCTGAAATTGGTTCCTATCCTCTAGTTTAAGCAGTACTGCAAAAAATTTCACTAACAGAGTGCATTAAACACGATTTAGAGCTTGTTTAAGGAAAAGTGTTTTTTTTCAATTTCATGCTTGAAACTCGCTGAAATTGGTTCCTATCCTCTAGTTTAAGCAGTACTGCAAAAAATTTCACTAACAGAGTGCATTAAACACGATTTAGAGCTTGTTTAAGGAAAAGTGTTTTTTTTCAATTTCATGCTTGAAACTCGCTGAAATTGGTTCCTATCCTCTAGTTTAAGCAGTACTGCAAAAAATTTCACTAACAGAGTGCATTAAACACGATTTAGAGCTTGTTTAAGGAAAAGTGTTTTTTTTCAATTTCATGCTTGAAACTCGCTGAAATTGGTTCCTATCCTCTAGTTTAAGCAGTACTGCAAAAAAATTTCACTAACAGAGTGCATTAAACACGATTTAGAGCTTGTTTAAGGAAAAGTGTTTTTTTTCAATTTCATGCTTGAAACTCGCTGAAATTGGTTCCTATCCTCTAGTTTAAGCAGTACTGCAAAAAAATTCACTAACAGAGTGCATTAAACACGATTTAGAGCTTGTTTAAGGAAAAGTGTTTTTTTTCAATTTCATGCTTGAAACTCGCTGAAATTGGTTCCTATCCTCTAGTTTAAGCAGTACTGCAAAAAATTTCACTAACAGAGTGCATTAAACACGATTTAGAGCTTGTTTAAGGAAAAGTGTTTTTTTTCAATTTCATGCTTGAAACTCGCTGAAATTGGTTCCTATCCTCTAGTTTAAGCAGTACTGCAAAAAATTTCACTAACAGAGTGCATTAAACACGATTTAGAGCTTGTTTAAGGAAAAGTGTTTTTTTTCAATTTCATGCTTGAAACTCGCTGAAATTGGTTCCTATCCTCTAGTTTAAGCAGTACTGCAAAAAATTTCACTAACAGAGTGCATTAAACACGATTTAGAGCTTGTTTAAGGAAAAGTGTTTTTTTTCAATTTCATGCTTGAAACTCGCTGAAATTGGTTCCTATCCTCTAGTTTAAGCAGTACTGCAAAAAATTTCACTAACAGAGTGCATTAAACACGATTTAGAGCTTGTTTAAGGAAAAGTGTTTTTTTTCAATTTCATGCTTGAAACTCGCTGAAATTGGTTCCTATCCTCTAGTTTAAGCAGTACTGCAAAAAATTTCACTAACAGAGTGCATTAAACACGATTTAGAGCTTGTTTAAGGAAAAGTGTTTTTTTTCAATTTCATGCTTGAAACTCGCTGAAATTGGTTCCTATCCTCTAGTTTAAGCAGTACTGCAAAAAATTTCACTAACAGAGTGCATTAAACACGATTTAGAGCTTGTTTAAGGAAAAGTGTTTTTTTTCAATTTCATGCTTGAAACTCGCTGAAATTGGTTCCTATCCTCTAGTTTAAGCAGTACTGCAAAAAATTTCACTAACAGAGTGCATTAAACACGATTTAGAGCTTGTTTAAGGAAAAGTGTTTTTTTTCAATTTCATGCTTGAAACTCGCTGAAATTGGTTCCTATCCTCTAGTTTAAGCAGTACTGCAAAAAATTTCACTAACAGAGTGCATTAAACACGATTTAGAGCTTGTTTAAGGAAAAGTGTTTTTTTTCAATTTCATGCTTGAAACTCGCTGAAATTGGTTCCTATCCTCTAGTTTAAGCAGTACTGCAAAAAATTTCACTAACAGAGTGCATTAAACACGATTTAGAGCTTGTTTAAGGAAAAGTGTTTTTTTTCAATTTCATGCTTGAAACTCGCTGAAATTGGTTCCTATCCTCTAGTTTAAGCAGTACTGCAAAAAATTTCACTAACAGAGTGCATTAAACACGATTTAGAGCTTGTTTAAGGAAAAGTGTTTTTTTTCAATTTCATGCTTGAAACTCGCTGAAATTGGTTCCTATCCTCTAGTTTAAGCAGTACTGCAAAAAATTTCACTAACAGAGTGCATTAAACACGATTTAGAGCTTGTTTAAGGAAAAGTGTTTTTTTTCAATTTCATGCTTGAAACTCGCTGAAATTGGTTCCTATCCTCTAGTTTAAGCAGTACTGCAAAAAATTTCACTAACAGAGTGCATTAAACACGATTTAGAGCTTGTTTAAGGAAAAGTGTTTTTTTTCAATTTCATGCTTGAAACTCGCTGAAATTGGTTCCTATCCTCTAGTTTAAGCAGTACTGCAAAAAATTTCACTAACAGAGTGCATTAAACACGATTTAGAGCTTGTTTAAGGAAAAGTGTTTTTTTTCAATTTCATGCTTGAAACTCGCTGAAATTGGTTCCTATCCTCTAGTTTAAGCAGTACTGCAAAAAATTTCACTAACAGAGTGCATTAAACACGATTTAGAGCTTGTTTAAGGAAAAGTGTTTTTTTTCAATTTCATGCTTGAAACTCGCTGAAATTGGTTCCTATCCTCTAGTTTAAGCAGTACTGCAAAAAATTTCACTAACAGAGTGCATTAAACACGATTTAGAGCTTGTTTAAGGAAAAGTGTTTTTTTTCAATTTCATGCTTGAAACTCGCTGAAATTGGTTCCTATCCTCTAGTTTAAGCAGTACTGCAAAAAATTTCACTAACAGAGTGCATTAAACACGATTTAGAGCTTGTTTAAGGAAAAGTGTTTTTTTTCAATTTCATGCTTGAAACTCGCTGAAATTGGTTCCTATCCTCTAGTTTAAGCAGTACTGCAAAAAATTTCACTAACAGAGTGCATTAAACACGATTTAGAGCTTGTTTAAGGAAAAGTGTTTTTTTTCAATTTCATGCTTGAAACTCGCTGAAATTGGTTCCTATCCTCTAGTTTAAGCAGTACTGCAAAAAATTTCACTAACAGAGTGCATTAAACACGATTTAGAGCTTGTTTAAGGAAAAGTGTTTTTTTTCAATTTCATGCTTGAAACTCGCTGAAATTGGTTCCTATCCTCTAGTTTAAGCAGTACTGCAAAAAATTTCACTAACAGAGTGCATTAAACACGATTTAGAGCTTGTTTAAGGAAAAGTGTTTTTTTTCAATTTCATGCTTGAAACTCGCTGAAATTGGTTCCTATCCTCTAGTTTAAGCAGTACTGCAAAAAATTTCACTAACAGAGTGCATTAAACACGATTTAGAGCTTGTTTAAGGAAAAGTGTTTTTTTTCAATTTCATGCTTGAAACTCGCTGAAATTGGTTCCTATCCTCTAGTTTAAGCAGTACTGCAAAAAATTTCACTAACAGAGTGCATTAAACACGATTTAGAGCTTGTTTAAGGAAAAGTGTTTTTTTTCAATTTCATGCTTGAAACTCGCTGAAATTGGTTCCTATCCTCTAGTTTAAGCAGTACTGCAAAAAATTTCACTAACAGAGTGCATTAAACACGATTTAGAGCTTGTTTAAGGAAAAGTGTTTTTTTTCAATTTCATGCTTGAAACTCGCTGAAATTGGTTCCTATCCTCTAGTTTAAGCAGTACTGCAAAAAATTTCACTAACAGAGTGCATTAAACACGATTTAGAGCTTGTTTAAGGAAAAGTGTTTTTTTTCAATTTCATGCTTGAAACTCGCTGAAATTGGTTCCTATCCTCTAGTTTAAGCAGTACTGCAAAAAATTTCACTAACAGAGTGCATTAAACACGATTTAGAGCTTGTTTAAGGAAAAGTGTTTTTTTTCAATTTCATGCTTGAAACTCGCTGAAATTGGTTCCTATCCTCTAGTTTAAGCAGTACTGCAAAAAATTTCACTAACAGAGTGCATTAAACACGATTTAGAGCTTGTTTAAGGAAAAGTGTTTTTTTTCAATTTCATGCTTGAAACTCGCTGAAATTGGTTCCTATCCTCTAGTTTAAGCAGTACTGCAAAAAATTTCACTAACAGAGTGCATTAAACACGATTTAGAGCTTGTTTAAGGAAAAGTGTTTTTTTTCAATTTCATGCTTGAAACTCGCTGAAATTGGTTCCTATCCTCTAGTTTAAGCAGTACTGCAAAAAATTTCACTAACAGAGTGCATTAAACACGATTTAGAGCTTGTTTAAGGAAAAGTGTTTTTTTTCAATTTCATGCTTGAAACTCGCTGAAATTGGTTCCTATCCTCTAGTTTAAGCAGTACTGCAAAAAATTTCACTAACAGAGTGCATTAAACACGATTTAGAGCTTGTTTAAGGAAAAGTGTTTTTTTTCAATTTCATGCTTGAAACTCGCTGAAATTGGTTCCTATCCTCTAGTTTAAGCAGTACTGCAAAAAATTTCACTAACAGAGTGCATTAAACACGATTTAGAGCTTGTTTAACTTCTTCAGGCTGCAAGCCCGACATCGGGATCAATATGACAACAGCCTGTCCAAGTGCAGAGCGCGAAATTCAAAATCTATTTTTGTAAAATATTTAACTTTCACACATTAACAAGTCCAATACAGCATTTGAAAGATAAACATCTTGTCAATCCAGCCAACATGTCCGATTTTTTAAATGTTTTACAGAGAAAACACCACATATATTTATGTTAGGTCACCACCAAATAAAAAAAGACAGAAAGACATTTTTCACAGCACAAGTAGGCTGCATTTAGCATGCACAAGCCAACCTAACTAACCTAGAACCAACCTAAATAACCTAGAAAAAACTACCTCAGATGACAGTCCTATAACATGTTACACAATAAATCTATGTTTTGTTCAAAAAAAATGCATATTTTAGCTATAAATCAGTTTTACATTACTGCTACCATCATAGCTACAGTAAGAAATCGCACGGGAGTAGCCAGAGAAAATACAGACACCAACGTCAACTACCTTATTACACTTCAGAAAACATTTCAGAGAAATATATGGTGGATAGCTAATGAAAGAGAAAGATCTTGTGAATACAGACAATATTTCAGATTCTTTAAATGTTTTACAGCGAAAACACCACATATATTCATGTTAGCTCACCACCAAATACAAAAAGAGAGACAGATATTTTTCACAGCACCGGTAGCATGCAGCTAGCATGCAGCTAGCATGCAAAGCCAACCTAACTAACCTAGAACTAACCTAAATAACCTAGAAAAAACTCCCTCAGATGACAGTCCTATAACATGTTACACAATAAATCTATGTTTTGTTCAAAAAAAATGCATATTTTAGCTATAAATCAGTTTTACATTACTGCTACCATCATAGCTACAGTAAGAAATCGCACGGCAGTAGCCAGAGAAAACAGACACCAACGTCTACTTCTAATTTCACATCAGAAAAGATTTCAGAAAAATATATGGTGGATAGCTAATGAAAGAGAAAGATCTTGTGAATACAGACAATATTTCCGATTTCTGAAGTGTTTTACAGCGAAAACACAATATATCGTTATATTAGCTTACTACAATAGCTAACACACAGCAGCATTGATTCTAGTCAAACGCTAGCGATAGCACAGTTCGACAGATATATGAAAAAGCATCCCAAATTGGGTCCTTATCTTTGTTGATTTTCCATCAGAATGTTCTCCAAAGGGTCCTTTGTTCAGAACCGTGTTCATTTGGACCTAGAACGAACGATGTCCCTGTTGAATTAGCATGACACACTGGCCATGCCATGCTAACCTCTCCGTCTTGACAAAATTCTTGCGTCGCATCACGTCTAAAGTCCAGAATAAATTTCAATAATATAATTAAAGTATATTGAAAAAACATACTTTAGGATGATTTTGTGACATGTATCAAAGAAAATCGAAGCTGGAGGTCATATTCACCTATAACGAGTGTTTTCCAGGAGCGCGGTCCAGTTCCTACTTCGCGCCCAGAAAAAATTATAAAGTGCGCACTTATCACTCAAAGAGGTTCCTTTCAGTCCCTGACAGAGATAATCAAGTCCTTTTTTCTCTCACTTCCGCATGACAACCAGGGGAAGATGTGTGACGTGTTTGTACAGTCCCAAGTGCCAAGGCCTTTTATAGAGAGTATCTTGAAGAGAGACATAGCTTCTTGGAAAATTCACTTTTTCCAGAAAATGGGCTGTAAAAAGAGTTATGTTTCACTTAGAGAAATAATTAAACCTGTTTTAGAAACTAGAAGGTGTTTTATATCCAAAGGTAATAAATAATATGCATATTGTACGAGCAAGAATTGAGTACGAGGCCGTTTGAAATGGGCACCTTTTTTCTGGCTACTCAATAATTTCCCTTGCAGCCATAACAGGTTAAGGAAAAGTGTTTTTTTTCAATTTCATGCTTGAAACTCGCTGAAATTGGTTCCTATCCTCTAGTTTAAGCAGTACTGCAAAAAATTTCACTAACAGAGTGCATTAAACACGATTTAGAGCTTGTTTAAGGAAAAGTGTTTTTTTTCAATTTCATGCTTGAAACTCGCTGAAATTGGTTCCTATCCTCTAGTTTAAGCAGTACTGCAAAAAATTTCACTAACAGAGTGCATTAAACACGATTTAGAGCTTGTTTAAGGAAAAGTGTTTTTTTTCAATTTCATGCTTGAAACTCGCTGAAATTGGTTCCTATCCTCTAGTTTAAGCAGTACTGCAAAAAATTTCACTAACAGAGTGCATTAAACACGATTTAGAGCTTGTTTAAGGAAAAGTGTTTTTTTTCAATTTCATGCTTGAAACTCGCTGAAATTGGTTCCTATCCTCTAGTTTAAGCAGTACTGCAAAAAATTTCACTAACAGAGTGCATTAAACACGATTTAGAGCTTGTTTAAGGAAAAGTGTTTTTTTTCAATTTCATGCTTGAAACTCGCTGAAATTGGTTCCTATCCTCTAGTTTAAGCAGTACTGCAAAAAATTTCACTAACAGAGTGCATTAAACACGATTTAGAGCTTGTTTAAGGAAAAGTGTTTTTTTTCAATTTCATGCTTGAAACTCGCTGAAATTGGTTCCTATCCTCTAGTTTAAGCAGTACTGCAAAAAATTTCACTAACAGAGTGCATTAAACACGATTTAGAGCTTGTTTAAGGAAAAGTGTTTTTTTTCAATTTCATGCTTGAAACTCGCTGAAATTGGTTCCTATCCTCTAGTTTAAGCAGTACTGCAAAAAATTTCACTAACAGAGTGCATTAAACACGATTTAGAGCTTGTTTAAGGAAAAGTGTTTTTTTTCAATTTCATGCTTGAAACTCGCTGAAATTGGTTCCTATCCTCTAGTTTAAGCAGTACTGCAAAAAATTTCACTAACAGAGTGCATTAAACACGATTTAGAGCTTGTTTAAGGAAAAGTGTTTTTTTTCAATTTCATGCTTGAAACTCGCTGAAATTGGTTCCTATCCTCTAGTTTAAGCAGTACTGCAAAAAATTTCACTAACAGAGTGCATTAAACACGATTTAGAGCTTGTTTAAGGAAAAGTGTTTTTTTTCAATTTCATGCTTGAAACTCGCTGAAATTGGTTCCTATCCTCTAGTTTAAGCAGTACTGCAAAAAATTTCACTAACAGAGTGCATTAAACACGATTTAGAGCTTGTTTAAGGAAAAGTGTTTTTTTTCAATTTCATGCTTGAAACTCGCTGAAATTGGTTCCTATCCTCTAGTTTAAGCAGTACTGCAAAAAATTTCACTAACAGAGTGCATTAAACACGATTTAGAGCTTGTTTAAGGAAAAGTGTTTTTTTTCAATTTCATGCTTGAAACTCGCTGAAATTGGTTCCTATCCTCTAGTTTAAGCAGTACTGCAAAAAATTTCACTAACAGAGTGCATTAAACACGATTTAGAGCTTGTTTAAGGAAAAGTGTTTTTTTTCAATTTCATGCTTGAAACTCGCTGAAATTGGTTCCTATCCTCTAGTTTAAGCAGTACTGCAAAAAATTTCACTAACAGAGTGCATTAAACACGATTTAGAGCTTGTTTAAGGAAAAGTGTTTTTTTTCAATTTCATGCTTGAAACTCGCTGAAATTGGTTCCTATCCTCTAGTTTAAGCAGTACTGCAAAAAAATTCACTAACAGAGTGCATTAAACACGATTTAGAGCTTGTTTAAGGAAAAGTGTTTTTTTTCAATTTCATGCTTGAAACTCGCTGAAATTGGTTCCTATCCTCTAGTTTAAGCAGTACTGCAAAAAATTTCACTAACAGAGTGCATTAAACACGATTTAGAGCTTGTTTAAGGAAAAGTGTTTTTTTTCAATTTCATGCTTGAAACTCGCTGAAATTGGTTCCTATCCTCTAGTTTAAGCAGTACTGCAAAAAATTTCACTAACAGAGTGCATTAAACACGATTTAGAGCTTGTTTAAGGAAAAGTGTTTTTTTTCAATTTCATGCTTGAAACTCGCTGAAATTGGTTCCTATCCTCTAGTTTAAGCAGTACTGCAAAAAATTTCACTAACAGAGTGCATTAAACACGATTTAGAGCTTGTTTAAGGAAAAGTGTTTTTTTTCAATTTCATGCTTGAAACTCGCTGAAATTGGTTCCTATCCTCTAGTTTAAGCAGTACTGCAAAAAATTTCACTAACAGAGTGCATTAAACACGATTTAGAGCTTGTTTAAGGAAAAGTGTTTTTTTTCAATTTCATGCTTGAAACTCGCTGAAATTGGTTCCTATCCTCTAGTTTAAGCAGTACTGCAAAAAATTTCACTAACAGAGTGCATTAACCTTTTGTCAATAGGGGGAGCTGTTAGCATTATTTTTTTTTTTACATTTCCAAATTAAACTGCCTCGTACTCAATTCTTGATCGTACAATATGCATATTATTGTTATTATTGGATAGAAAACAGTCTATAGTTTCTATAGGAGTTGAAATTTTGTCTCTGAGTGGTACAGAACAATTTCTACAGCACTTTTCATGACAGGGTTCAGATTTCAGAAATTTTTACCTCTGATCTGGGGTCTGTTTATAAGGCCACAGTGAATGCTATGAAGAAACCGACACTACCTACGTCTTCCTCTGGGTGTCTGTACGTCATCACGTTTTCAATGAAGTCTATGGGACGTTCACAGCCATTATAAATGACAAAAATGTACAGAGACCCCTCTTTCTCAACGTGCGCCTCAAGCGTGAAGGCCATCGGACCTGCCTCGTTCCAAATCGTTTTCTAACCAGCAGTATTTCTCCGGTCATGTTTTCAGTCGTTATAGTTGTTAAAAACATCATAATGTAGTGAATTTTAACCGTTTTATATCAATTTATATCCGTTTAGTGCGATTTTGAGGAATTTCTTTGTCGTGCACTCTGAAAGTTTGGACACGCTTTAGGGTGTCGGTCGTTGGTGATGGACATTTCGAAGGACAGAGGACATCTATCGACCAAAAGACGTTTATAACATAGAAAGGATACATTGCCCAAGAATATGATGGAAGATCAGCTCAAAGTAAGCAATATTTAATATGATAAACCGTGTTTCTGTCGAAATATTTTAAACGCATACATCGCCATTTTGTTTGGTATAGCTTCACTTGGCCAACCCTGTATTGAAAAGTAAGGATAATTTTAAAAATGTAAATCAGCGGTTGCATTAAGAACTAATTTGTCTTTCGATTCCTGTCAACCCTGTATTTTTTAGTCAAGTATATGATTAGCTTTTAATTAAACTAGATCACTCTGATAGATGACGTCAGACATATTGAGGCTTGATTTCCTAGTATTTTCATTGTGTAACCACGGTTTTGTATGGCTAAATATGCACCTTTTCGAACAAACTGTATATGTATGTTGTAAAATGATGTTACAGGAGTGTCATCGGAAGAATTCTGAGAAGGTTAGTGAAAAAATTAATATCTTTTGGCGGTGATTACGTTATAGCGCTCTTTGGCTGGAATCGATGCTCTGGTAACGTTTTCACATGTGGTATGCTAACTTATCGATTTATTGTGTTTTCGCTGTAAAACGCTTAGAAAATCTGAAATATTGTCTGGAATCACAAGATCTGGGTCTTTCCATTGCTATGCTTTGTCTATTCTTATGAAATGTTTTATGATGAGTAAATTGGTCATACACGTTGCTCTATCTAGTAATTCTAGTGGATTTGTGATGGTCGGTGCAATTGTAAACTGTGATTTCTACCTGAAATATGCACTTTTTTCTAACAAAAACTATCCTATACCATGAATATGTTATCAGACTGTCATCTGATGGTTTTTTTTATAGGTTATTGGCTATCAATATCTTAGTTGAGCCGAATTGGTGATAGCACCTGAAGGAGTAAGAAACTGATGGAGTTAGAATAGTGGTGTATTTTGCTAACGTGTTTAGCTAATAGATTTACATATTTTGTCTTCCCTGTAAAACATTTTAAAAATCTGAAATGGTGGCTTTATTCACAAGATCTGTATCTTTCATCTGGTGTCTTGGACTTGTGATTTAATGATATTTAGATGCTACTATCTACTTCTGAAGCTATGCTATCTATGCTAATCAGTGTGTGGGGGGTGGGGGGTGCTCCCGGATCCGGGTTTCTGAGGCAGTAAAAGTTAAACACGATTTAGAGCTTGTTTAAGGAAAAGTGTTTTTTTTCAATTTCATGCTTGAAACTCGCTGAAATTGGTTCCTATCCTCTAGTTTAAGCAGTACTGCAAAAAATTTCACTAACAGAGTGCATTAAACACGATTTAGAGCTTGTTTAAGGAAAAGTGTTTTTTTTCAATTTCATGCTTGAAACTCGCTGAAATTGGTTCCTATCCTCTAGTTTAAGCAGTACTGCAAAAAATTTCACTAACAGAGTGCATTAAACACGATTTAGAGCTTGTTTAAGGAAAAGTGTTTTTTTTCAATTTCATGCTTGAAACTCGCTGAAATTGGTTCCTATCCTCTAGTTTAAGCAGTACTGCAAAAAATTTCACTAACAGAGTGCATTAAACACGATTTAGAGCTTGTTTAAGGAAAAGTGTTTTTTTTCAATTTCATGCTTGAAACTCGCTGAAATTGGTTCCTATCCTCTAGTTTAAGCAGTACTGCAAAAAAATTCACTAACAGAGTGCATTAAACACGATTTAGAGCTTGTTTAAGGAAAAGTGTTTTTTTTCAATTTCATGCTTGAAACTCGCTGAAATTGGTTCCTATCCTCTAGTTTAAGCAGTACTGCAAAAAATTTCACTAACAGAGTGCATTAAACACGATTTAGAGCTTGTTTAAGGAAAAGTGTTTTTTTTCAATTTCATGCTTGAAACTCGCTGAAATTGGTTCCTATCCTCTAGTTTAAGCAGTACTGCAAAAAAATTCACTAACAGAGTGCATTAAACACGATTTAGAGCTTGTTTAAGGAAAAGTGTTTTTTTTCAATTTCATGCTTGAAACTCGCTGAAATTGGTTCCTATCCTCTAGTTTAAGCAGTACTGCAAAAAAATTCACTAACAGAGTGCATTAAACACGATTTAGAGCTTGTTTAAGGAAAAGTGTTTTTTTTCAATTTCATGCTTGAAACTCGCTGAAATTGGTTCCTATCCTCTAGTTTAAGCAGTACTGCAAAAAATTTCACTAACAGAGTGCATTAAACACGATTTAGAGCTTGTTTAAGGAAAAGTGTTTTTTTTCAATTTCATGCTTGAAACTCGCTGAAATTGGTTCCTATCCTCTAGTTTAAGCAGTACTGCAAAAAAATTCACTAACAGAGTGCATTAAACACGATTTAGAGCTTGTTTAACCTTTTGTCAATAGGGGGAGCTGTTAGCATTATTTTTTTTTTTACATTTCCAAATTAAACTGCCTCGTACTCAATTCTTGATCGTACAATATGCATATTATTGTTATTATTGGATAGAAAACAGTCTATAGTTTCTATAGGAGTTGAAATTTTGTCTCTGAGTGGTACAGAACAATTTCTACAGCACTTTTCATGACAGGGTTCAGATTTCAGAAATTTTTACCTCTGATCTGGGGTCTGTTTATAAGGCCACAGTGAATGCTATGAAGAAACCGACACTACCTACGTCTTCCTCTGGGTGTCTGTACGTCATCACGTTTTCAATGAACTCTATGGGACGTTCACAGCCATTATAAATGACAAAAATGTACAGAGACCCCTCTTTCTCAACGTGCGCCTCAAGCGTGAAGGCCATCGGACCTGCCTCGTTCCAAATCGTTTTCTAACCAGCAGTATTTCTCCGGTCATGTTTTCAGTCGTTATAGTTGTTAAAAACATCATAATGTAGTGAATTTTAACCGTTTTATATCAATTTATATCCGTTTAGTGCGATTTTGAGGAATTTCTTTGTCGTGCACTCTGAAAGTTTGGACACGCTTTAGGGTGTCGGTCGTTGGTGATGGACATTTCGAAGGACAGAGGACATCTATCGACCAAAAGACGTTTATAACATAGAAAGGATACATTGCCCAAGAATATGATGGAAGATCAGCTCAAAGTAAGCAATATTTAATATGATAAACCGTGTTTCTGTCGAAATATTTTAAACGCATACATCGCCATTTTGTTTGGTATAGCTTCACTTGGCCAACCCTGTATTGAAAAGTAAGGATAATTTTAAAAATGTAAATCAGCGGTTGCATTAAGAACTAATTTGTCTTTCGATTCCTGTCAACCCTGTATTTTTTAGTCAAGTATATGATTAGCTTTTAATTAAACTAGATCACTCTGATAGATGACGTCAGACATATTGAGGCTTGATTTCCTAGTATTTTCATTGTGTAACCACGGTTTTGTATGGCTAAATATGCACCTTTTCGAACAAACTGTATATGTATGTTGTAAAATGATGTTACAGGAGTGTCATCGGAAGAATTCTGAGAAGGTTAGTGAAAAAATTAATATCTTTTGGCGGTGGTTACGTTATAGCGCTCTTTGGCTGGAATCGATGCTCTGGTAACGTTGGAACATGTAGTATGCTAACTTATCGATTTATTGTGTTTTCGCTGAAAAACGCTTAGAAAATCTGAAATATGGTCTGAAATCACAAGAACTGGGTCTTTCCATTGCTATGCTTTGTCTATTTTTATGAAATGTTTTATGATGAGTAAATTGGTCATACACGTTGCTCTATCTAGTAATTCTAGTGGATTTGTGATGGTCGGTGCAATTGTAAACTGTGATTTCTACCTGAAATATGCACTTTTTTCTAACAAAAACTATCCTATACCATGAATATGTTATCAGACTGTCATCTGATGGTTTTTTTTATAGGTTATTGGCTATCAATATCTTAGTTGAGCCGAATTGGTGATAGCACCTGAAGGAGTAAGAAACTGATGGAGTTAGAATAGTGGTGTATTTTGCTAACGTGTTTAGCTAATAGATTTACATATTTTGTCTTCCCTGTAAAACATTTTAAAAATCTGAAATGGTGGCTTTATTCACAAGATCTGTATCTTTCATCTGGTGTCTTGGACTTGTGATTTAATGATATTTAGATGCTACTATCTACTTCTGAAGCTATGCTATCTATGCTAATCAGTGTGTGGGGGGTGGGGGGTGCTCCCGGATCCGGGTTTCTGAGGCAGTAAAAGTTAAGGAAAAGTGTTTTTTTTCAATTTCATGCTTGAAACTCGCTGAAATTGGTTCCTATCCTCTAGTTTAAGCAGTACTGCAAAAAATTTCACTAACAGAGTGCATTAAACACGATTTAGAGCTTGTTTAAGGAAAAGTGTTTTTTTTCAATTTCATGCTTGAAACTCGCTGAAATTGGTTCCTATCCTCTAGTTTAAGCAGTACTGCAAAAAATTTCACTAACAGAGTGCATTAAACACGATTTAGAGCTTGTTTAAGGAAAAGTGTTTTTTTTCAATTTCATGCTTGAAACTCGCTGAAATTGGTTCCTATCCTCTAGTTTAAGCAGTACTGCAAAAAATTTCACTAACAGAGTGCATTAAACACGATTTAGAGCTTGTTTAAGGAAAAGTGTTTTTTTTCAATTTCATGCTTGAAACTCGCTGAAATTGGTTCCTATCCTCTAGTTTAAGCAGTACTGCAAAAAATTTCACTAACAGAGTGCATTAAACACGATTTAGAGCTTGTTTAAGGAAAAGTGTTTTTTTTCAATTTCATGCTTGAAACTCGCTGAAATTGGTTCCTATCCTCTAGTTTAAGCAGTACTGCAAAAAATTTCACTAACAGAGTGCATTAAACACGATTTAGAGCTTGTTTAAGGAAAAGTGTTTTTTTTCAATTTCATGCTTGAAACTCGCTGAAATTGGTTCCTATCCTCTAGTTTAAGCAGTACTGCAAAAAATTTCACTAACAGAGTGCATTAAACACGATTTAGAGCTTGTTTAAGGAAAAGTGTTTTTTTTCAATTTCATGCTTGAAACTCGCTGAAATTGGTTCCTATCCTCTAGTTTAAGCAGTACTGCAAAAAATTTCACTAACAGAGTGCATTAAACACGATTTAGAGCTTGTTTAAGGAAAAGTGTTTTTTTTCAATTTCATGCTTGAAACTCGCTGAAATTGGTTCCTATCCTCTAGTTTAAGCAGTACTGCAAAAAATTTCACTAACAGAGTGCATTAAACACGATTTAGAGCTTGTTTAAGGAAAAGTGTTTTTTTTCAATTTCATGCTTGAAACTCGCTGAAATTGGTTCCTATCCTCTAGTTTAAGCAGTACTGCAAAAAATTTCACTAACAGAGTGCATTAAACACGATTTAGAGCTTGTTTAAGGAAAAGTGTTTTTTTTCAATTTCATGCTTGAAACTCGCTGAAATTGGTTCCTATCCTCTAGTTTAAGCAGTACTGCAAAAAAATTCACTAACAGAGTGCATTAAACACGATTTAGAGCTTGTTTAAGGAAAAGTGTTTTTTTTCAATTTCATGCTTGAAACTCGCTGAAATTGGTTCCTATCCTCTAGTTTAAGCAGTACTGCAAAAAATTTCACTAACAGAGTGCATTAAACACGATTTAGAGCTTGTTTAAGGAAAAGTGTTTTTTTTCAATTTCATGCTTGAAACTCGCTGAAATTGGTTCCTATCCTCTAGTTTAAGCAGTACTGCAAAAAATTTCACTAACAGAGTGCATTAAACACGATTTAGAGCTTGTTTAAGGAAAAGTGTTTTTTTTCAATTTCATGCTTGAAACTCGCTGAAATTGGTTCCTATCCTCTAGTTTAAGCAGTACTGCAAAAAATTTCACTAACAGAGTGCATTAAACACGATTTAGAGCTTGTTTAAGGAAAAGTGTTTTTTTTCAATTTCATGCTTGAAACTCGCTGAAATTGGTTCCTATCCTCTAGTTTAAGCAGTACTGCAAAAAAATTCACTAACAGAGTGCATTAAACACGATTTAGAGCTTGTTTAAGGAAAAGTGTTTTTTTTCAATTTCATGCTTGAAACTCGCTGAAATTGGTTCCTATCCTCTAGTTTAAGCAGTACTGCAAAAAATTTCACTAACAGAGTGCATTAAACACGATTTAGAGCTTGTTTAAGGAAAAGTGTTTTTTTTCAATTTCATGCTTGAAACTCGCTGAAATTGGTTCCTATCCTCTAGTTTAAGCAGTACTGCAAAAAATTTCACTAACAGAGTGCATTAAACACGATTTAGAGCTTGTTTAAGGAAAAGTGTTTTTTTTCAATTTCATGCTTGAAACTCGCTGAAATTGGTTCCTATCCTCTAGTTTAAGCAGTACTGCAAAAAATTTCACTAACAGAGTGCATTAAACACGATTTAGAGCTTGTTTAAGGAAAAGTGTTTTTTTTCAATTTCATGCTTGAAACTCGCTGAAATTGGTTCCTATCCTCTAGTTTAAGCAGTACTGCAAAAAATTTCACTAACAGAGTGCATTAAACACGATTTAGAGCTTGTTTAAGGAAAAGTGTTTTTTTTCAATTTCATGCTTGAAACTCGCTGAAATTGGTTCCTATCCTCTAGTTTAAGCAGTACTGCAAAAAAATTCACTAACAGAGTGCATTAAACACGATTTAGAGCTTGTTTAAGGAAAAGTGTTTTTTTTCAATTTCATGCTTGAAACTCGCTGAAATTGGTTCCTATCCTCTAGTTTAAGCAGTACTGCAAAAAATTTCACTAACAGAGTGCATTAAACACGATTTAGAGCTTGTTTAAGGAAAAGTGTTTTTTTTCAATTTCATGCTTGAAACTCGCTGAAATTGGTTCCTATCCTCTAGTTTAAGCAGTACTGCAAAAAATTTCACTAACAGAGTGCATTAAACACGATTTAGAGCTTGTTTAAGGAAAAGTGTTTTTTTTCAATTTCATGCTTGAAACTCGCTGAAATTGGTTCCTATCCTCTAGTTTAAGCAGTACTGCAAAAAATTTCACTAACAGAGTGCATTAAACACGATTTAGAGCTTGTTTAAGGAAAAGTGTTTTTTTTCAATTTCATGCTTGAAACTCGCTGAAATTGGTTCCTATCCTCTAGTTTAAGCAGTACTGCAAAAAAATTCACTAACAGAGTGCATTAAACACGATTTAGAGCTTGTTTAAGGAAAAGTGTTTTTTTTCAATTTCATGCTTGAAACTCGCTGAAATTGGTTCCTATCCTCTAGTTTAAGCAGTACTGCAAAAAATTTCACTAACAGAGTGCATTAAACACGATTTAGAGCTTGTTTAAGGAAAAGTGTTTTTTTTCAATTTCATGCTTGAAACTCGCTGAAATTGGTTCCTATCCTCTAGTTTAAGCAGTACTGCAAAAAATTTCACTAACAGAGTGCATTAAACACGATTTAGAGCTTGTTTAAGGAAAAGTGTTTTTTTTCAATTTCATGCTTGAAACTCGCTGAAATTGGTTCCTATCCTCTAGTTTAAGCAGTACTGCAAAAAAATTCACTAACAGAGTGCATTAAACACGATTTAGAGCTTGTTTAAGGAAAAGTGTTTTTTTTCAATTTCATGCTTGAAACTCGCTGAAATTGGTTCCTATCCTCTAGTTTAAGCAGTACTGCAAAAAAATTCACTAACAGAGTGCATTAAACACGATTTAGAGCTTGTTTAAGGAAAAGTGTTTTTTTTCAATTTCATGCTTGAAACTCGCTGAAATTGGTTCCTATCCTCTAGTTTAAGCAGTACTGCAAAAAATTTCACTAACAGAGTGCATTAAA
Organism: Salvelinus alpinus; assembly: GCF_045679555.1. NCBI lineage: Eukaryota > Metazoa > Chordata > Actinopteri > Salmoniformes > Salmonidae > Salvelinus > Salvelinus alpinus. Next base: position 88,087 of record NW_027256050.1, read on the forward strand.
CACGATTTAGAGCTTGTTTAAGGAAAAGTGTTTTTTTTCAATTTCATGCTTGAAACTCGCTGAAATTGGTTCCTATCCTCTAGTTTAAGCAGTACTGCAAAAAAATTCACTAACAGAGTGCATTAAACACGATTTAGAGCTTGTTTAAGGAAAAGTGTTTTTTTTCAATTTCATGCTTGAAACTCGCTGAAATTGGTTCCTATCCTCTAGTTTAAGCAGTACTGCAAAAAAATTCACTAACAGAGTGCATTAAACACGATTTAGAGCTTGTTTAAGGAAAAGTGTTTTTTTTCAATTTCATGCTTGAAACTCGCTGAAATTGGTTCCTATCCTCTAGTTTAAGCAGTACTGCAAAAAATTTCACTAACAGAGTGCATTAAACACGATTTAGAGCTTGTTTAAGGAAAAGTGTTTTTTTTCAATTTCATGCTTGAAACTCGCTGAAATTGGTTCCTATCCTCTAGTTTAAGCAGTACTGCAAAAAAATTCACTAACAGAGTGCATTAACCTTTTGTCAATAGGGGGAGCTGTTAGCATTATTTTTTTTTTTACATTTCCAAATTAAACTGCCTCGTACTCAATTCTTGATCGTACAATATGCATATTATTGTTATTATTGGATAGAAAACAGTCTATAGTTTCTATAGGAGTTGAAATTTTGTCTCTGAGTGGTACAGAACAATTTCTACAGCACTTTTCATGACAGGGTTCAGATTTCAGAAATTTTTACCTCTGATCTGGGGTCTGTTTTTAAGGCGACAGTGAATGCTATGAAGAAACCGACACTGCCTACGTCTTCCTCTGGGTGTCTGTACGTCATCACGTTTTCAATGGAATCGATGGGACGTTCACAGCCATTATAAAAGACGAAAATGTACAGAGACCACCCTTTCTCAACGTGCGCCTCAAGCGTGAAGGCCATCGGACCTGCCTCGTTCCAAATCGTTTTCTAACCAGCAGTATTTCTCCGGTCATGTTTTCAGTCGTTATAGTTGTTAAAAACATCATAATGTAGTGAATTTTAACCGTTTTATATCAATTTATATCCGTTTAGTGCGATTTTGAGGAATTTCTTTGTCGTGCACTCTGAAAGTTTGGACACGCTTTAGGGTGTCGGTCGTTGGTGATGGACATTTCGAAGGACAGAGGACATCTATCGACCAAAAGACGTTTATAACATAGAAAGGATACATTGCCCAAGAATATGATGGAAGATCAGCTCAAAGTAAGCAATATTTAATATGATAAACCGTGTTTCTGTCGAAATATTTTAAACGCATATATCGCCATTTTGTTTGGTATAGCTTCACTTGGCCAACCCTGTATTGAAAAGTAAGGATAATTTTAAAAATGTAAATCAGCGGTTGCATTAAGAACTAATTTGTCTTTCGATTCCTGTCAACCCTGTATTTTTTAGTCAAGTATATGATTAGCTTTTAATTAAACTAGATCACTCTGATAGATGACGTCAGACATATTGAGGCTTGATTTCCTAGTATTTTCATTGTGTAACCACGGTTTTGTATGGCTAAATATGCACCTTTTCGAACAAACTGTATATGTATGTTGTAAAATGATGTTACAGGAGTGTCATCGGAAGAATTCTGAGAAGGTTAGTGAAAAAATTAATATCTTTTGGCGGTGGTTACGTTATAGCGCTCTTTGGCTGGAATCGATGCTCTGGTAACGTTGGAACATGTAGTATGCTAACTTATCGATTTATTGTGTTTTCGCTGAAAAACGCTTAGAAAATCTGAAATATGGTCTGAAATCACAAGAACTGGGTCTTTCCATTGCTATGCTTTGTCTATTTTTATGAAATGTTTTATGATGAGTAAATTGGTCATACACGTTGCTCTATCTAGTAATTCTAGTGGATTTGTGATGGTCGGTGCAATTGTAAACTGTGATTTCTACCTGAAATATGCACTTTTTTCTAACAAAAACTATCCTATACCATGAATATGTTATCAGACTGTCATCTGATGGTTTTTTTTATAGGTTATTGGCTATCAATATCTTAGTTGAGCCGAATTGGTGATAGCACCTGAAGGAGTAAGAAACTGATGGAGTTAGAATAGTGGTGTATTTTGCTAACGTGTTTAGCTAATAGATTTACATATTTTGTCTTCCCTGTAAAACATTTTAAAAATCTGAAATGGTGGCTTTATTCACAAGATCTGTATCTTTCATCTGGTGTCTTGGACTTGTGATTTAATGATATTTAGATGCTACTATCTACTTCTGAAGCTATGCTATCTATGCTAATCAGTGTGTGGGGGGTGGGGGGTGCTCCCGGATCCGGGTTTCTGAGGCAGTAAAAGTTAAACACGATTTAGAGCTTGTTTAAGGAAAAGTGTTTTTTTTCAATTTCATGCTTGAAACTCGCTGAAATTGGTTCCTATCCTCTAGTTTAAGCAGTACTGCAAAAAAATTCACTAACAGAGTGCATTAAACACGATTTAGAGCTTGTTTAAGGAAAAGTGTTTTTTTTCAATTTCATGCTTGAAACTCGCTGAAATTGGTTCCTATCCTCTAGTTTAAGCAGTACTGCAAAAAATTTCACTAACAGAGTGCATTAAACACGATTTAGAGCTTGTTTAAGGAAAAGTGTTTTTTTTCAATTTCATGCTTGAAACTCGCTGAAATTGGTTCCTATCCTCTAGTTTAAGCAGTACTGCAAAAAAATTCACTAACAGAGTGCATTAAACACGATTTAGAGCTTGTTTAAGGAAAAGTGTTTTTTTTCAATTTCATGCTTGAAACTCGCTGAAATTGGTTCCTATCCTCTAGTTTAAGCAGTACTGCAAAAAAATTCACTAACAGAGTGCATTAAACACGATTTAGAGCTTGTTTAAGGAAAAGTGTTTTTTTTCAATTTCATGCTTGAAACTCGCTGAAATTGGTTCCTATCCTCTAGTTTAAGCAGTACTGCAAAAAAATTCACTAACAGAGTGCATTAAACACGATTTAGAGCTTGTTTAAGGAAAAGTGTTTTTTTTCAATTTCATGCTTGAAACTCGCTGAAATTGGTTCCTATCCTCTAGTTTAAGCAGTACTGCAAAAAAATTCACTAACAGAGTGCATTAAACACGATTTAGAGCTTGTTTAAGGAAAAGTGTTTTTTTTCAATTTCATGCTTGAAACTCGCTGAAATTGGTTCCTATCCTCTAGTTTAAGCAGTACTGCAAAAAAATTCACTAACAGAGTGCATTAAACACGATTTAGAGCTTGTTTAAGGAAAAGTGTTTTTTTTCAATTTCATGCTTGAAACTCGCTGAAATTGGTTCCTATCCTCTAGTTTAAGCAGTACTGCAAAAAAATTCACTAACAGAGTGCATTAAACACGATTTAGAGCTTGTTTAAGGAAAAGTGTTTTTTTTCAATTTCATGCTTGAAACTCGCTGAAATTGGTTCCTATCCTCTAGTTTAAGCAGTACTGCAAAAAATTTCACTAACAGAGTGCATTAAACACGATTTAGAGCTTGTTTAAGGAAAAGTGTTTTTTTTCAATTTCATGCTTGAAACTCGCTGAAATTGGTTCCTATCCTCTAGTTTAAGCAGTACTGCAAAAAAATTCACTAACAGAGTGCATTAAACACGATTTAGAGCTTGTTTAAGGAAAAGTGTTTTTTTTCAATTTCATGCTTGAAACTCGCTGAAATTGGTTCCTATCCTCTAGTTTAAGCAGTACTGCAAAAAATTTC
>NW_027256051.1:0-90970 GCF_045679555.1 Salvelinus alpinus
AGGGTGTGTCGTGTCGTTAGGGTGCGTTGTTAGGGTGCGTCAGGGTGCGTCAGGGTGCGTCGTTAGGGTGCGTCAGGGTGCGTCCTGTCGTTAGGGTGCGTCGTTAGGGTTCGTCAGGGTGCGTCGTTAGGGTGCGTCAGGGTGCGTCGTTAGGGTGCGTCAGGGTGCGTCGTTAGGGTTCGTCAGGGTGCGTCGTTAGGGTGCGTCAGGGTGCGTCGTTAGGGTGCGTCGTTAGGGTTCGTCAGGGTGCGTTGTGTCGTCAGGGTGCGTTGTTAGGGTGTGTCAGGGTGCGTCGTTAGGGTGCGTCAGGGTGCGTCCTGTCGTTAGGGTGCGTTGTTAGGGTGCGTCAGGGTGCGTCGTTAGGGTGCGTCAGGGTGCGTCCTGTTGTTAGGGTGCGTCGTTAGGGTTCGTCAGGGTGCGTCGTTAGGGTGCGTCAGGGTGCGTCGTTAGGGTGCGTCAGGGTGCGTCGTTAGGGTTCGTCAGGGTGCGTCGTTAGGGTGCGTCAGGGTGCGTTGTTAGGGTGCGTTGTTAGGGTGCGTCAGGGTGCGTCAGGGTGCGTCAGGGTGCGTCCTGTCGTTAGGGTGCGTCGTTACGGTGCGTCAGGGTGCGTCGTTAGGGTTCGTCAGGGTGCGTCGTTAGGGTTCGTCAGGGTTCGTCAGGGTGCGTCGTTAGGGTGCGTCAGGGTGCGTCGTTAGGGTGCGTCAGGGTGCGTCGTTAGGGTTCGTCAGGGTGCGTTGTGTCGTCAGGGTGCGTTGTTAGGGTGTGTCAGGGTGCGTCGTTAGGGTTCGTCAGGGTGCGTCGTTAGGGTGCGTCGTTAGGGTTCGTCAGGGTGCGTCGTTAGGGTGCGTCAGGGTGCGTCGTTAGGGTGCATCGTTAGGGTGCGTCAGGGTGCTTCGTTAGGGTTCGTCAGGGTGCGTCGTTAGGGTGCGTCAGGGTGCGTCGTTAGGGTGCGTCAGGGTGCGTCATTAGGGTTCGTCAGGGTGCGTCGTTAGGGTTCGTCAGGGTGCGTCGTTAGGGTGCGTCAGGGTGCGTCGTTAGGGTGCGTCAGGGTGCGTTGTGTCGTTAGGGTGCGTTGTTAGGGTGCGTCAGGGTGCGTCAGGGTGCGTCGGGGTGCGTCCTGTCGTTAGGGTGCATCGTTACGGTGCGTCAGGGTGCGTCGTTAGGGTTCGTCAGGGTGCGTTGTGTCGTCAGGGTGCGTTGTTAGGGTGTGTCAGGGTGCGTCGTTAGGGTGCGTCAGGGTGCGACGTTAGGGTGCGTCAGGGTGCGTCGTTAGGGTGCGTCAGGGTGCGTCGTTAGGGTTCGTCAGGGTGCGTCGTTAGGGTTCGTCAGGGTGAGTTGTGTCGTCAGGGTGCGTTGTTAGGGTGCGTCAGGGTGCGTCGTTAGGGTGCGTCAGGGTGCGTCGTTAGGGTTCGTCAGGGTGCGTCGTTAGGGTTCGTCAGGGTGCGTTGTGTCGTCAGGGTGCGTTGTTAGGGTGCGTCAGGGTGCGTCGTTAGGGTGCGTCAGGGTGCGTCGTTAGGGTGCGTCAGGGTGCTTCGTTAGGGTTCGTCAGGGTGCGTCGTTAGGGTTCGTCAGGGTGCGTCGTTAGGGTGCGTCAGGGTGCGTCGTTAGGGTGCGTCAGGGTGCGTCGTTAGGGTGCGTCAGGGTGCGTTGTGTCGTTAGGGTGCGTTGTTAGGGTGCGTCAGGGTGCGTCGTTAGGGTGCGTCAGGGTGCGTCCTGTCGTTAGGGTGCGTTGTTAGGGTGCGTCAGGGTGCGTCGTTAGGGTGCGTCAGGGTGCGTCCTGTTGTTAGGGTGCGTCGTTAGGGTTCGTCAGGGTGCGTCGTTAGGGTGCGTCAGGGTGCGTCGTTAGGGTGCGTCAGGGTGCGTCGTTAGGGTTCGTCAGGGTGCGTCGTTAGGGTGCGTCAGGGTGCGTCGTTAGGGTGCGTCAGGGTGCGTCGTTAGGGTTCGTCAGGGTGCGTTGTGTTGTCAGGGTGCGTTGTTAGGGTGTGTCAGGGTGCGTCGTTAGGGTGCGTCAGGGTGCGTCCTGTCGTTAGGGTGCGTTGTTAGGGTGCGTCAGGGTGCGTCGTTAGGGTGCGTCAGGGTGCGTCATTAGGGTTCGTCAGGGTGCGTCGTTAGGGTGCGTCAGGGTGCGTCGTTAGGGTTCGTCAGGGTGCGTCGTTAGGGTAAGTCAGGGTGCGTCGTTAGGGTGCGTCAGGGTGCGTCTTTAGGGTGCATCGTTAGGGTGCGTCAGGGTGCTTCGTTAGGGTTCGTCAGGGTGCGTCGTTAGGGTGCGTCAGGGTGCGTCATTAGGGTGCGTCAGGGTGCGTCGTTAGGGTTCGTCAGGGTGCGTCGTTAAGGTTCGTCAGGGTGCGTCGTTAGGCTGCGTCAGGGTGCGTCGTTAGGGTGCGTCAGGGTGCGTTGTGTCATTAGGGTGCGTTGTTAGGGTGCGTCAGGGTGCGTCAGGGTGCGTCAGGGTGCGTCAGGGTGCGTCAGGGTGCGTCGTTAGGGTGCGTCAGGGTGCGTCGTTAGGGTTCGTCAGGGTGCGTCGTTAAGGTTCGTCAGGGTGCGTCGTTAGGCTGCGTCAGGGTGCGTCGTTAGGGTGCGTCAGGGTGCGTCAGGGTGCGTCCTGTCGTTAGGGTGCGTTGTTAGGGTGCGTCAGGGTGCGTCGTTAGGGTGCGTCAGGGTGCTTCCTGTCGTTAGGGTACGTTGTTAGGGTTCGTCAGGGTGCGTCGTTAGGGTGCGTCAGGGTGCGTCGTTAGGGTGCGTCAGGGTGCGTCGTTAGGGTTCGTCAGGGTGCGTCGTTAGGGTTCGTCAGGGTGCGTTGTTAGGGTGCGTCAGGGTGCGTCGTTAGGGTGCGTCAGGGTGCGTTGTGTCATCAGGGTGCGTTGTTAGGGTGCGTCAGGATGCGTCAGGGTGCGTCCTGTTGTTAGGGTGCGTCGTTAGGGTTCGTCAGGGTGCGTCGTTAGGGTGCGTCAGGGTGCGTCGTTAGGGTGCGTCAGGGTGCGTCGTTAGGGTTCGTCAGGGTGCGTCGTTAGGGTGCGTCAGGGTGCGTCGTTAGGGTGCGTCGTTAGGGTTCGTCAGGGTGCGTTGTGTCGTCAGGGTGCGTTGTTAGGGTGTGTCAGGGTGCGTCGTTAGGGTGCGTCAGGGTGCGTCCTGTCGTTAGGGTGCGTTGTTAGGGTGCGTCAGGGTGCGTCGTTAGGGTGCGTCAGGGTGCGTCCTGTTGTTAGGGTGCGTCGTTAGGGTTCGTCAGGGTGCGTCGTTAGGGTGCGTCAGGGTGCGTCGTTAGGGTGCGTCAGGGTGCGTCGTTAGGGTTCGTCAGGGTGCGTCGTTAGGGTGCGTCAGGGTGCGTTGTTAGGGTGCGTTGTTAGGGTGCGTCAGGGTGCGTCAGGGTGCGTCAGGGTGCGTCCTGTCGTTAGGGTGCGTCGTTACGGTGCGTCAGGGTGCGTCGTTAGGGTTCGTCAGGGTGCGTCGTTAGGGTTCGTCAGGGTTCGTCAGGGTGCGTCGTTAGGGTGCGTCAGGGTGCGTCGTTAGGGTGCGTCAGGGTGCGTCGTTAGGGTTCGTCAGGGTGCGTTGTGTCGTCAGGGTGCGTTGTTAGGGTGTGTCAGGGTGCGTCGTTAGGGTTCGTCAGGGTGCGTCGTTAGGGTGCGTCGTTAGGGTTCGTCAGGGTGCGTCGTTAGGGTGCGTCAGGGTGCGTCGTTAGGGTGCATCGTTAGGGTGCGTCAGGGTGCTTCGTTAGGGTTCGTCAGGGTGCGTCGTTAGGGTGCGTCAGGGTGCGTCGTTAGGGTGCGTCAGGGTGCGTCATTAGGGTTCGTCAGGGTGCGTCGTTAGCGTTCGTCAGGGTGCGTCGTTAGGGTGCGTCAGGGTGCGTCGTTAGGGTGCGTCAGGGTGCGTTGTGTCGTTAGGGTGCGTTGTTAGGGTGCGTCAGGGTGCGTCAGGGTGCGTCGGGGTGCGTCCTGTCGTTAGGGTGCATCGTTACGGTGCGTCAGGGTGCGTCGTTAGGGTTCGTCAGGGTGCGTTGTGTCGTCAGGGTGCGTCGTTAGGGTGTGTCAGGGTGCGTCGTTAGGGTGCGTCAGGGTGCGACGTTAGGGTGCGTCAGGGTGCGTTGTGTCGTTAGGGTGCGTTGTTAGGGTGCGTCAGGGTGCGTCAGGGTGCGTCGGGGTGCGTCCTGTCGTTAGGGTGCATCGTTACGGTGCGTCAGGGTGCGTCGTTAGGGTTCGTCAGGGTGCGTTGTGTCGTCAGGGTGCGTTGTTAGGGTGTGTCAGGGTGCGTCGTTAGGGTGCGTCAGGGTGCGACGTTAGGGTGCGTCAGGGTGCGTCGTTAGGGTGCGTCAGGGTGCGTCGTTAGGGTTCGTCAGGGTGCGTCGTTAGGGTTCGTCAGGGTGAGTTGTGTCGTCAGGGTGCGTTGTTAGGGTGCGTCAGGGTGCGTCGTTAGGGTGCGTCAGGGTGCGTCGTTAGGGTTCGTCAGGGTGCGTCGTTAGGGTTCGTCAGGGTGCGTTGTGTCGTCAGGGTGCGTTGTTAGGGTGCGTCAGGGTGCGTCGTTAGGGTGCGTCAGGGTGCGTCGTTAGGGTGCGTCAGGGTGCTTCGTTAGGGTTCGTCAGGGTGCGTCGTTAGGGTTCGTCAGGGTGCGTCGTTAGGGTGCGTCAGGGTGCGTCGTTAGGGTGCGTCAGGGTGCGTCGTTAGGGTGCGTCAGGGTGCGTTGTGTCGTTAGGGTGCGTTGTTAGGGTGCGTCAGGGTGCGTCGTTAGGGTGCGTCAGGGTGCGTCCTGTCGTTAGGGTGCGTTGTTAGGGTGCGTCAGGGTGCGTCGTTAGGGTGCGTCAGGGTGCGTCCTGTTGTTAGGGTGCGTCGTTAGGGTTCGTCAGGGTGCGTCGTTAGGGTGCGTCAGGGTGCGTCGTTAGGGTTCGTCAGGGTGCGTTGTGTCGTCAGGGTGCGTTGTTAGGGTGTGTCAGGGTGCGTCGTTAGGGTGCGTCAGGGTGCGTCCTGTCGTTAGGGTGCGTCGTTACGGTGCGTCAGGGTGCGTCGTTAGGGTTCGTCAGGGTGCGTCGTTAGGGTTCGTCAGGGTTCGTCAGGGTGCGTCGTTAGGGTGCGTCAGGGTGCGTCGTTAGGGTGCGTCAGGGTGCGTCGTTAGGGTTCGTCAGGGTGCGTTGTGTCGTCAGGGTGCGTTGTTAGGGTGTGTCAGGGTGCGTCGTTAGGGTGCGTCAGGGTGCGTCCTGTCGTTAGGGTGCGTCGTTACGGTGCGTCAGGGTGCGTCGTTAGGGTTCGTCAGGGTGCGTTGTGTCGTCAGGGTGCGTTGTTAGGGTGTGTCAGGGTGCGTCGTTAGGGTGCGTCAGGGTGCGTCGTTAGGGTGCGTCAGGGTGCGTCGTTAGGGTGCGTCAGGGTGCGTCGTTAGGGTGCGTCAGGGTAGGTCCTGTCGTTAGGGTGCGTTGTTAGGGTGCGTCAGGGTGCGTCGTTAGGGTGCGTCAGGGTGCGTCTTTAGGGTGCGTCAGGGTGCGTCGTTAGGGTGCGTCAGGGTGCATCGTTAGGGTTCGTCAGGGTGCGTCGTTAGGGTGCGTTGTTAGGGTTCGTCAGGGTGCGTCGTTAGGGTGCGTCAGGGTGCGTCGTTAGGGTGCATCGTTAGGGTGCGTCAGGGTGCTTCGTTAGGGTGCGTCAGGGTGCGTCGTTAGGGTGCGTCAGGGTGCGTCGTTAGGGTTCGTCAGGGTGCGTTGTGTCGTCAGGGTGCGTTGTTAGGGTGTGTCAGGGTGCGTCGTTAGGGTGCGATAAGGTGCGTCGTTAGGGTGCGTCGTTAGGGTGCGTCAGGGTGCGTCGTTAGGGTGCGATAGGGTGCGTCAGGGTGCGTCGTTAGGGTTCGTCAGGGTGCGTCGTTAGGGTGCGTCAGGGTGCGTCGTTAGGGTTCGTCAAGGTGCGTCGTTAGGGTGCGTCAGGGTGCGTCGTTAGGGTGCGTCAGGGTGCGTCGTTAGGGTTCGTCAGGGTGTGTTGTGTCGTCAGGGTGCGTTGTTAGGGTGCGTCAGGGTGCGTCGTTAGGGTGTGTCAGGGTGCGTCGTTTGGGTGCGATAGGGTGCGTCGTTAGGGTGCGTCGTTAGGGTGCGATAGGGTGCGTCGTTAGGGTGCATCGTTAGGGTGCGTCAGGGTGCGTTGTGTTGTCAGGGGGCGTCGTTAGGGTGCGTCAGGGTGCGTCGTTAGGGTGCGTCAGGGTGCGTCGTTAGGGTTCGTCAGGGTGCGTTGTGTCGTCAGGGTGCGTTGTTAGGGTGTGTCAGGGTGCGTCGTTAGGGTTCGTCAGGGTGCGTCGTTAGGGTGCGTCAGGGTGCGTCGTTAGGGTGCGTCAGGGTGCGTCGTTAGGGTTCGTCAGGGTGCGTTGTGTCGTCAGGGTGCGTTGTTAGGGTGTGTCAGGGTGCGTCGTTAGGGTGCGTCGTTAGGGTTCGTCAGGGTGCGTCGTTAGGGTGCGTCAGGGTGCGTCGTTAGGGTGCATCGTTAGGGTGCGTCAGGGTGCTTCGTTAGGGTTCGTCAGGGTGCGTCGTTAGGGTGCGTCAGGGTGCGTCGTTAGGGTGCGTCAGGGTGCGTCATTAGGGTTCGTCAGGGTGCGTCGTTAGGGTTCGTCAGGGTGCGTCGTTAGGGTGCGTCAGGGTGCGTCGTTAGGGTGCGTCAGGGTGCGTTGTGTCGTTAGGGTGCGTTGTTAGGGTGCGTCAGGGTGCGTCAGGGTGCGTCAGGGTGCGTCCTGTCGTTAGGGTGCATCGTTACGGTGCGTCAGGGTGCGTCGTTAGGGTTCGTCAGGGTGCGTTGTGTCGTCAGGGTGCGTTGTTAGGGTGTGTCAGGGTGCGTCGTTAGGGTGCGTCAGGGTGCGACGTTAGGGTGCGTCAGGGTGCGTCGTTAGGGTGCGTCAGGGTGCGTCGTTAGGGTGCGTCAGGGTGCGTCGTTAGGGTTCGTCAGGGTGAGTTGTGTCGTCAGGGTGCGTTGTTAGGGTGCGTCAGGGTGCGTCGTTAGGGTGCGTCAGGGTGTCGTTAGGGTTCGTCAGGGTGCGTCGTTAGGGTTCGTCATGGTGCGTTGTGTCGTCAGGGTGCGTTGTTAGGGTGCGTCAGGGTGCGTCGTTAGGGTGCGTCAGGGTGCGTCGTTAGGGTTCGTCAGGGTGCGTCGTTAGGGTTCGCCAGAGTGCGTCGTTAGGGTTCGTCAGGGTGCGTCGTTAGGGTGCGTCAGGGTGCGTCGTTAGGGTGCGTCAGGGTGCGTCGTTAGGGTGCGTCAGGGTGCGTTGTGTCGTTAGGGTGCGTCGTTAGGGTTCGTCAGGGTGCGTCGTTAGGGTGTGTCGTGTCGTTAGGGTGCGTTGTTAGGGTGCGTCAGGGTGCGTCAGGGTGCGTCGTTAGGGTGCGTCAGGGTGCGTCCTGTCGTTAGGGTGCGTCGTTAGGGTTCGTCAGGGTGCGTCGTTAGGGTGCGTCAGGGTGCGTCGTTAGGGTGCGTCAGGGTGCGTCGTTAGGGTGCGTCAGGGTGCGTCGTTAGGGTGCGTCAGGGTGCGTCGTTAGGGTGCGTCGTTAGGGTTCGTCAGGGTGCGTTGTGTCGTCAGGGTGCGTTGTTAGGGTGTGTCAGGGTGCGTCGTTAGGGTGCGTCAGGGTGCGTCCTGTCGTTAGGGTGCGTTGTTAGGGTGCGTCAGGGTGCGTCGTTAGGGTGCGTCAGGGTGCGTCCTGTTGTTAGGGTGCGTCGTTAGGGTTCGTCAGGGTGCGTCGTTAGGGTGCGTCAGGGTGCGTCGTTAGGGTGCGTCAGGGTGCGTCGTTAGGGTTCGTCAGGGTGCGTCGTTAGGGTGCGTCAGGGTGCGTTGTTAGGGTGCGTTGTTAGGGTGCGTCAGGGTGCGTCAGGGTGCGTCAGGGTGCGTCCTGTCGTTAGGGTGCGTCGTTACGGTGCGTCAGGGTGCGTCGTTAGGGTTCGTCAGGGTGCGTCGTTAGGGTTCGTCAGGGTTCGTCAGGGTGCGTCGTTAGGGTGCGTCAGGGTGCGTCGTTAGGGTGCGTCAGGGTGCGTCGTTAGGGTTCGTCAGGGTGCGTTGTGTCGTCAGGGTGCGTTGTTAGGGTGCGTCAGGGTGCGTCGTTAGGGTGCGTCAGGGTGCGTCGTTGCGTCAGGGTCAGGGTGCGTCGTTAGGGTGCGTCAGGGTGCGTCGTTAGGGTGCATCGTTAGGGTGCGTCAGGGTGCTTCGTTAGGGTTCGTCAGGGTGCGTCGTTAGGGTGCGTCAGGGTGCTTCGTTAGGGTGCGTCAGGGTGCGTCATTAGGGTTCGTCAGGGTGCGTCGTTAGGGTTCGTCAGGGTGCGTCGTTAGGGTGCGTCAGGGTGCGTCGTTAGGGTGCGTCAGGGTGCGTTGTGTCGTTAGGGTGCGTTGTTAGGGTGCGTCAGGGTGCGTCAGGGTGCGTCGGGGTGCGTCCTGTCGTTAGGGTGCATCGTTACGGTGCGTCAGGGTGCGTCGTTAGGGTTCGTCAGGGTGCGTTGTGTCGTCAGGGTGCGTTGTTAGGGTGTGTCAGGGTGCGTCGTTAGGGTGCGTCAGGGTGCGACGTTAGGGTGCGTCAGGGTGCGTCGTTAGGGTGCGTCAGGGTGCGTCGTTAGGGTTCGTCAGGGTGCGTCGTTAGGGTTCGTCAGGGTGAGTTGTGTCGTCAGGGTGCGTTGTTAGGGTGCGTCAGGGTGCGTCGTTAGGGTGCGTCAGGGTGCGTCGTTAGGGTTCGTCAGGGTGCGTCGTTAGGGTTCGTCAGGGTGCGTTGTGTCGTCAGGGTGCGTTGTTAGGGTGCGTCAGGGTGCGTCGTTAGGGTGCGTCAGGGTGCGTCGTTAGGGTGCGTCAGGGTGCTTCGTTAGGGTTCGTCAGGGTGCGTCGTTAGGGTTCGTCAGGGTGCGTCGTTAGGGTGCGTCAGGGTGCGTCGTTAGGGTGCGTCAGGGTGCGTCGTTAGGGTGCGTCAGGGTGCGTTGTGTCGTTAGGGTGCGTTGTTAGGGTGCGTCAGGGTGCGTCGTTAGGGTGCGTCAGGGTGCGTCCTGTCGTTAGGGTGCGTTGTTAGGGTGCGTCAGGGTGCGTCGTTAGGGTGCGTCAGGGTGCGTCCTGTTGTTAGGGTGCGTCGTTAGGGTTCGTCAGGGTGCGTCGTTAGGGTGCGTCAGGGTGCGTCGTTAGGGTGCGTCAGGGTGCGTCGTTAGGGTTCGTCAGGGTGCGTCGTTAGGGTGCGTCAGGGTGCGTCGTTAGGGTGCGTCAGGGTGCGTCGTTAGGGTTCGTCAGGGTGCGTTGTGTTGTCAGGGTGCGTTGTTAGGGTGTGTCAGGGTGCGTCGTTAGGGTGCGTCAGGGTGCGTCCTGTCGTTAGGGTGCGTTGTTAGGGTGCGTCAGGGTGCGTCGTTAGGGTGCGTCAGGGTGCGTCATTAGGGTTCGTCAGGGTGCGTCGTTAGGGTGCGTCAGGGTGCGTCGTTAGGGTTCGTCAGGGTGCGTCGTTAGGGTAAGTCAGGGTGCGTCGTTAGGGTGCGTCAGGGTGCGTCTTTAGGGTGCATCGTTAGGGTGCGTCAGGGTGCTTCGTTAGGGTTCGTCAGGGTGCGTCGTTAGGGTGCGTCAGGGTGCGTCATTAGGGTGCGTCAGGGTGCGTCGTTAGGGTTCGTCAGGGTGCGTCGTTAAGGTTCGTCAGGGTGCGTCGTTAGGCTGCGTCAGGGTGCGTCGTTAGGGTGCGTCAGGGTGCGTTGTGTCATTAGGGTGCGTTGTTAGGGTGCGTCAGGGTGCGTCAGGGTGCGTCAGGGTGCGTCCTCCGTTAGGGTGCGTCGTTACGGTGCGTCAGGGTGCGTCGTTAGGGTTCGTCAGGGTGCGTCGTTAAGGTTCGTCAGGGTGCGTCGTTAGGCTGCGTCAGGGTGCGTCGTTAGGGTGCGTCAGGGTGCGTCAGGGTGCGTCCTGTCGTTAGGGTGCGTTGTTAGGGTGCGTCAGGGTGCGTCGTTAGGGTGCGTCAGGGTGCTTCCTGTCGTTAGGGTACGTTGTTAGGGTTCGTCAGGGTGCGTCGTTAGGGTGCGTCAGGGTGCGTCGTTAGGGTGCGTCAGGGTGCGTCGTTAGGGTTCGTCAGGGTGCGTCGTTAGGGTTCGTCAGGGTGCGTTGTTAGGGTGCGTCAGGGTGCGTCGTTAGGGTGCGTCAGGGTGCGTTGTGTCATTAGGGTGCGTTGTTAGGGTGCGTCAGGATGCGTCAGGGTGCGTCCTGTTGTTAGGGTGCGTCGTTAGGGTTCGTCAGGGTGCGTCGTTAGGGTGCGTCAGGGTGCGTCGTTAGGGTGCGTCAGGGTGCGTCGTTAGGGTGCGTCGTTAGGGTTCGTCAGGGTGCGTTGTGTCGTCAGGGTGCGTTGTTAGGGTGTGTCAGGGTGCGTCGTTAGGGTGCGTCAGGGTGCGTCCTGTCGTTAGGGTGCGTTGTTAGGGTGCGTCAGGGTGCGTCGTTAGGGTGCGTCAGGGTGCGTCCTGTTGTTAGGGTGCGTCGTTAGGGTTCGTCAGGGTGCGTCGTTAGGGTGCGTCAGGGTGCGTCGTTAGGGTGCGTCAGGGTGCGTCGTTAGGGTTCGTCAGGGTGCGTCGTTAGGGTGCGTCAGGGTGCGTTGTTAGGGTGCGTTGTTAGGGTGCGTCAGGGTGCGTCAGGGTGCGTCAGGGTGCGTCCTGTCGTTAGGGTGCGTCGTTACGGTGCGTCAGGGTGCGTCGTTAGGGTTCGTCAGGGTGCGTCGTTAGGGTTCGTCAGGGTTCGTCAGGGTGCGTCGTTAGGGTGCGTCAGGGTGCGTCGTTAGGGTGCGTCAGGGTGCGTCGTTAGGGTTCGTCAGGGTGCGTTGTGTCGTCAGGGTGCGTTGTTAGGGTGTGTCAGGGTGCGTCGTTAGGGTGCGTCGTTAGGGTGCGTCAGGGTGCGTCGTTAGGGTGCTTCGTTAGGGTTCGTCAGGGTGCGTCGTTAGGGTGCGTCAGGGTGCGTCGTTAGGGTGCGTCAGGGTGCGTCGTTAGGGTTCGTCAGGGTGCGTCGTTAGGGTGCGTCGTTAGGGTGCGTCAGGGTGCGTCGTTAGGGTGCGTCAGGGTGCGTTGTGTCGTTAGGGTGCGTTGTTAGGGTGCGTCAGGGTGCGTCAGGGTGCGTCGTTAGGGTGCGTCAGGGTGCGTCGTTAGGGTCGTCAGGGTGCGTTGTGTCAGGGTGCGTTGTTAGGGTGCGTCAGGGTGCGTCAGGGTGCGTCGGGGTGCGTCCTGTCGTTAGGGTGCGTCGTTAGGGTTCGTCAGGGTGCGTTGTGTCGTCAGGGTGCGTTGTTAGGGTGTGTCAGGGTGCGTCGTTAGGGTGCGTCAGGGTGCGACGTTAGGGTGCGTCAGGGTGCGTTGTGTCGTTAGGGTGCGTTGTTAGGGTGCGTCAGGGTGCGTCAGGGTGCGTCGGGGTGCGTCCTGTCGTTAGGGTGCATCGTTACGGTGCGTCAGGGTGCGTCGTTAGGGTTCGTCAGGGTGCGTTGTGTCGTCAGGGTGCGTTGTTAGGGTGTGTCAGGGTGCGTCGTTAGGGTGCGTCAGGGTGCGACGTTAGGGTGCGTCAGGGTGCGTCGTTAGGGTGCGTCAGGGTGCGTCGTTAGGGTTCGTCAGGGTGCGTCGTTAGGGTTCGTCAGGGTGAGTTGTGTCGTCAGGGTGCGTTGTTAGGGTGCGTCAGGGTGCGTCGTTAGGGTGCGTCAGGGTGCGTCGTTAGGGTTCGTCAGGGTGCGTCGTTAGGGTTCGTCAGGGTGCGTTGTGTCGTCAGGGTGCGTTGTTAGGGTGCGTCAGGGTGCGTCGTTAGGGTGCGTCAGGGTGCGTCGTTAGGGTGCGTCAGGGTGCTTCGTTAGGGTTCGTCAGGGTGCGTCGTTAGGGTTCGTCAGGGTGCGTCGTTAGGGTGCGTCAGGGTGCGTCGTTAGGGTGCGTCAGGGTGCGTCGTTAGGGTGCGTCAGGGTGCGTTGTGTCGTTAGGGTGCGTTGTTAGGGTGCGTCAGGGTGCGTCGTTAGGGTGCGTCAGGGTGCGTCCTGTCGTTAGGGTGCGTTGTTAGGGTGCGTCAGGGTGCGTCGTTAGGGTGCGTCAGGGTGCGTCCTGTTGTTAGGGTGCGTCGTTAGGGTTCGTCAGGGTGCGTCGTTAGGGTGCGTCAGGGTGCGTCGTTAGGGTTCGTCAGGGTGCGTTGTGTCGTCAGGGTGCGTTGTTAGGGTGTGTCAGGGTGCGTCGTTAGGGTGCGTCAGGGTGCGTCCTGTCGTTAGGGTGCGTCGTTACGGTGCGTCAGGGTGCGTCGTTAGGGTTCGTCAGGGTGCGTCGTTAGGGTTCGTCAGGGTTCGTCAGGGTGCGTCGTTAGGGTGCGTCAGGGTGCGTCGTTAGGGTGCGTCAGGGTGCGTCGTTAGGGTTCGTCAGGGTGCGTTGTGTCGTCAGGGTGCGTTGTTAGGGTGTGTCAGGGTGCGTCGTTAGGGTGCGTCAGGGTGCGTCCTGTCGTTAGGGTGCGTCGTTACGGTGCGTCAGGGTGCGTCGTTAGGGTTCGTCAGGGTGCGTTGTGTCGTCAGGGTGCGTTGTTAGGGTGTGTCAGGGTGCGTCGTTAGGGTGCGTCAGGGTGCGTCGTTAGGGTGCGTCAGGGTGCGTCGTTAGGGTGCGTCAGGGTGCGTCGTTAGGGTGCGTCAGGGTAGGTCCTGTCGTTAGGGTGCGTTGTTAGGGTGCGTCAGGGTGCGTCGTTAGGGTGCGTCAGGGTGCGTCTTTAGGGTGCGTCAGGGTGCGTCGTTAGGGTGCGTCAGGGTGCGTCGTTAGGGTTCGTCAGGGTGCGTCGTTAGGGTGTTAGGGTTCGTCAGGGTGCGTCGTTAGGGTGCGTCAGGGTGCGTCGTTAGGGTGCATCGTCAGGGTGCGTCGTTAGGGTTCGTCAGGGTGCGTCGCTAGGGTGCGTCAGGGTGCGTCGTTAGGGTGCGTCAGGGTGCGTCGTCAGGGTTCGTCAGGGTGCGTCGTTAGGGTGCGTCAGGGTGCGTCGTTAGGGTGCGTCAGGGTGCGTCGTTAGGGTTCGTCAGGGTGCGTCATTAGGGTTCGTCAGGGTGCGTCGTTAGGGTGCGTCAGGGTGCGTCGTTAGGGTGCGTCAGGGTGCGTTGTGTCATTAGGGTGCGTTGTTAGGGTGCGTCAGGGTGCGTCAGGGTGCGTCAGGGTGCGTCCTGTCGTTAGGGTGCGTCGTTACGGTGCGTCAGGGTGCGTCGTTAGGGTTCGTCAGGGTGCGTCGTTAGGGTTCGTTAGGGTTCGTCAGGGTGCTTCGTTAGGGTGCGTCAGGGTGCGTCGTTAGGGTGCGTCAGGGTGCGTCGTTAGGGTTCGTCGGGGTGCGTTGTGTCGTTAGGGTGCGTTGTTAGGGTGCGTCAGGGTGCGTCGTTAGGGTGCGTCAGGGTGCTTCCTGTCGTTAGGGTACGTTGTTAGGGTTCGTCAGGGTGCGTCGTTAGGGTGCGTCAGGGTGCGTCGTTAGGGTGCGTCAGGGTGCGTCGTTAGGGTTCGTCAGGGTGCGTCGTTAGGGTTCGTCAGGGTGCGTTGTTAGGGTGCGTCAGGGTGCGTCGTTAGGGTGCGTCAGGGTGCGTTGTGTCATTAGGGTGCGTTGTTAGGGTGCGTCAGGGTGCGTCAGGGTGCGTCAGGGTGCGTCCTGTTGTTAGGGTGCGTCGTTAGGGTTCGTCAGGGTGCGTCGTTAGGGTGCGTCAGGGTGCGTCGTTAGGGTTCGTCAGGGTTCGTCAGGGTGCGTCGTTAGGGTGCGTCAGGGTGCGTCGTTAGGGTGCGTCAGGGTGCGTCGTTAGGGTTCGTCGGGGTGCGTTGTGTCGTTAGGGGCGTTGTTAGGGTGCGTCAGGGTGCGTCGTTAGGGTGCGTCAGGGTGCTTCCTGTCGTTAGGGTGCGTTGTTAGGGTGCGTCAGGGTGCGTCGTTAGGGTGCGTCAGGGTGCGTCGTTAGGGTGCGTCAGGGTGCTTCCTGTCGTTAGGGTGCGTTGTTAGGGTGCGTCAGGGTGCGTCGTTAGGGTGCGTCAGGGTGCGTCGTTAGGGTGCGTCAGGGTGCGTCGTTAGGGTTCGTCAGGGTGCGTTGTTAGGGTTCGTCAGGGTGCGTCGTTAGGGTGCGTCAGGGTGCGTCGTTAGGGTGCGTCAGGGTGCGTCGTTAGGGTGCGTCAGGGTGCGTTGTGTCGTTAGGGTGCGTTGTTAGGGTGCGTCAGGGTGCGTCGTTAGGGTGCGTCAGGGTGCGTCCTGTTGTTAGGGTGCGTTGTTAGGGTGCGTCAGGGTGCGTCGTTAGGGTGCGTCAGGGTGCGTCGTTAGGGTTCGTCAGGGTGCGTTGTGTCGTCAGGGTGCGTTGTTAGGGTGTGT
Source organism: Salvelinus alpinus (assembly GCF_045679555.1). NCBI lineage: Eukaryota > Metazoa > Chordata > Actinopteri > Salmoniformes > Salmonidae > Salvelinus > Salvelinus alpinus. The sequence goes on from NW_027256051.1 coordinate 14,241, forward strand.
CAGGGTGCGTCGTTAGGGTGCGTCAGGGTGCGTCGTTAGGGTTCGTCAGGGTGCGTTGTGTCGTCAGGGTGCGTTGTTAGTGTGTGTCAGGGTGCGTCGTTAGGGTGCGTTAGGGTGCGTTGTGTCGTCAGGGTGCGTTGTTAGTGTGTGTCAGGGTGCGTCGTTAGGGTGCGTTAGGGTTCGTCAGGGTGCGTCGTTAGGGTGCGTCAGGGTGCGTCGTTAGGGTTCGTCAGGATGCGTCGTTAGGGTTCGTCAGGGTGCGTCGTTAGGGTGCGTCAGGGTGCGTCGTTAGGGTGCGTCAGGGTGCGTCGTTAGGGTGCGTCAGGGTGCGTTGTGTCGTTAGGGTGCGTTGTTAGGGTGCGTCAGGGTGCGTCGTTAGGGTGCGTCAGGGTGCGTCCTGTCGTTAGGGTGCGTTGTTAGGGTGCGTCAGGGTGCGTCGTTAGGGTGCGTCAGGGTGCGTCGTTAGGGTTCGTCAGGGTGCGTTGTGTCGTCAGGGTGCGTTGTTAGGGTGTGTCAGGGTGCATCGTTAGGGTGCGTCAGGGTGCTTCGTTAGGGTTCGTCAGGGTGCGTCGTTAGGGTGCGTCAGGGTGCGTCGTTAGGGTGCGTCAGGGTGCGTCAGGGTTCGTCAGGGTGCGTCGTTAGGGTGCGTCAGGGTGCGTCGTTAGGGTGCGTCAGGGTGCGTCGTTAGGGTTCGTCAGGGTGCGTCGTTAGGGTTCGTCAGGGTGCGTCGTTAGGGTTCGTCAGGGTGCGTTGTGTCGTCAGGGTGCGTTGTTAGTGTGCGTCAGGGTCCGTCGTTAGGGTGCGTCAGGGTGCGTTGTGTCATTAGGGTGCGTTGTTAGGGTGCGTCAGGGTGCGTCGTTAGGGTGCGTCAGGGTGCGTCGTTAGGGTTCGTCAGGGTGCGTTGTGTCGTCAGGGTGCGTTGTTAGGGTGCGTCAGGGTGCGTCGTTAGGGTGTGTCAGGGTGCGTCGTTAGGGTGCATCAGGGTGCGTCGTTAGGGTGTGTCAGGGTGCGTCGTTAGGGTGCGTCAGGGTGCGCCGTTAGGGTGCGTCGTTACGGCGCGTCAGGGTGCGTCGTTAGGGTTCGTCAGGGTGCGTTGTGTCGTCAGGGTGCGTTGTTAGGGTGTGTCAGGGTGCGTCGTTAGGGTGCGTCAGGGTGCGTCGTTAGGGTGCGTCAGGGTGCGTCGTTAGGGTGCGTCAGGGTGCGTCGTTAGGGTGCGTCAGGGTGCGTCGTTAGGGTGCGTCAGGGTGCGTCGTTAGGGTGCGTCAGGGTGCGTCGTTAGGGTTCGTCAGGGTGCGTCGTTAGGGTTCGTCAGGGTGCGTCGTTAGGGTGCGTCAGGGTGCGTCGTTAGGGTGCGTCAGGGTGCGTCGTTAGGGTTCGTCAGGGTGCGTCGTTAGGGTGTGTCAGGGTGCGTCGTTAGGGTGCGTCGTTAGGGTTCGTCAGGGTGCGTCGTTAGGGTGCGTCAGGGTGCGTCGTTAGGGTTCGTCAGGGTGCGTCGTTAGGGTGCGTCAGAGTGCGTCGTTAGGGTTCGTCAGGGTGCGTTGTGTCGTCAGGGTGCGTTGTTAGGGTGCGTCAGGGTGCGTCGTTAGGGTTCGTCAGGGTGCGTTGTGTCGTCAGGGTGCGTTGTTAGGGTGTGTCAGGGTGCGTCGTTAGGGTGCGTCAGGGTGCGTCCTGTCGTTAGGGTGCGTCGTTACGGTGCGTCAGGGTGCGTCGTTAGGGTTCGTCAGGGTGCGTTGAGTCGTCAGGGTGCGTTGTTAGGGTGTGTCAGGGTGCGTCGTTAGGGTGTGTCAGGGTGCGTCCTGTCGTTAGGGTGCGTCGTTAGGGTGCGATAGAGTGCGTCGTTAGGGTGCGTCAGGGTGCGTTGTTAGGGTGCGTCAGGGTGCGTCGTTAGGGTTCGTCAAGGTGCGTCGTTAGGGTGCGTCAGGGTGCGTCGTTGGGGTTCGTCAGGGTGCGTCGTTAGGGTGCGTCAGGGTGCGTCGTTAGGGTGCGTCAGGGTGCGTCGTTAGGGTGCGTCAGGGTGCGTTGTTAGGGTGCGTCAGGGTGCGTCGTTAGGGTGCGTCAGGGTGCGTCGTTAGGGTTCGTCAGGGTGCGTTGTGTCTTCAGGGTGCGTTGTTAGGGTGCGTCAGGGTGCGTCGTTAGGGTGTGTCAGGGTGCGTCGTTAGGGTGCGTCAGGGTGCGTCGTTAGGGTGTGTCAGGGTGCGTCGTTAGGGTGCGTCAGGGTGCGCCGTTAGGGTGCGTCGTTACGGCGCGTCAGGGTGCGTCGTTAGGGTTCGTCAGGGTGCGTTGTGTCGTCAGGGTGCGTTGTTAGGGTGCGTCAGGGTGCGTCGTTAGGGTGCGTCAGGGTGCGTCGTTAGGGTGCGTCAGGGTGCGAAGTTAGGGTGCGTCAGGGTGCGTCGTTAGGGTGCGTCAGGGTGCGTCGTTAGGGTGCGTCAGGGTGCGTCTTTAGGGTGCGTCAGGGTGCGTCGTTAGGGTTCGTCAGGGTGCGTCGTTAGGGTTCGTCAGGGTGCGTCGTTAGGGTGCGTCAGGGTGCGTCGTTAGGGTGCGTCAGGGTGCGTCGTTAGCGTTCGTCAGGGTGCGTCGTTAGTCAGGGTGCGTCGTTAGGGTGCGTCGTTAGGGTTCGTCAGGGTGCGTCGTTAGGGTGCGTCATGGTGCGTCGTTAGGGTTCGTCAGGGTGCGTCGTTAGGGTGCGTCAGGGTGCGTCGTTAGGGTTCGTCGTCAGGGTGCGTCAGGGTGCGTTGTTAGGGTGCGTCAGGGTGCGTCGTTAGGGTCAGGCGTTGTGTCGTCAGGGTGCGTTGTTAGGGTGTGTCAGGGTGCGTCGTTAGGGTGCGTCAGGGTATGTCCTGTCGTTAGGGTGCGTCGTTACGGTGCGTCAGGGTGCGTCGTTAGGGTTCGTCAGGGTGCGTTGAGTCGTCAGGGTGCGTTGTTAGGGTGTGTCAGGGTGCGTCGTTAGGGTGTGTCAGGGTGCGTCCTGTCGTTAGGGTGCGTCGTTAGGGTGCGATAGGGTGCGTCGTTAGGGTTCGTCAGGGTGCGTCGTTAGGGTGCGTCAGGGTGCGTCGTTAGGGTGCGTCAGGGTGCGTTGTTAGGGTGCGTCAGGGTGCGTCGTTAGGGTTCGTCAAGGTGCGTCGTTAGGGTGCGTCAGGGTGCGTCATTAGGGTTCATCAGGGTGCGTCGTTAGGGTGCGTTGTTAGGGTGCGTCGTTAGGGTGCGTCAGGGTGCGTCGTTAGGGTTCGTCAGGGTGCGTCGTTAGGGTGTGTCAGGGTGCGTCGTTAGGGTGCGTCGTTAGGGTTCGTCAGGTTGCGTCGTTAGGGTGCGTCAGGGTGCGGCGTTAGGGTTCGTCAGGGTGCGTCGTTAGGGTGCGTCAGGGTGTGTCGTTAGGGTGCGTCAGGGAGCGTCGTTAGGGTTCGTCAGGGTGCGTTGTGTCGTCAGGGTGCGTTTTTAGGGTGCTTCAGGGTGCGTCGTTAGGGTGTGTCAGGGTGCGTCGTTAGGGTGCGTCAGGGTGCGTCGTTAGGGTGCGTCAGGGTGCGTCGTTAGGGTGCGTCAGGGTGCGTCGTTAGGGTGCGTCAGGGTGCGTCGTTAGGGTGCGTCAGGGTGCGTCGTTAGGGTGCGTCAGGGTGCGTCGTTAGGGTTCGTCAGGGTGCGTCGTTAGGGTTTGTCAGGGTGCGTCGTTAGGGTGCGTCAGGGTGCGTCGTTAGGGTGCATCAGGGTGCGTCGTTAGGGTGCGTCAGGGTGCGTCGTTAGGGTGCATCAGGGTGCGTCGTTAGGGTGCGTCAGGGTGCGTTGTGTCGTCAGGGTGCGTTGTTAGGGTGCGTCAGGGTGCGTCGTTAGGGTTAGTGGTTCGTCAGGGTGAGTTGTGTCGTCAGGGTGCGTTGTTAGGGTGCGTCAGGGTGCGTCGTTAGGGTTCGTCAGGGTGCGTTGTGTCATCAGGGTGCGTCGTTAGGGTGCGTTGTTAGGGTGCGTCGTTAGGGTGCGTCAGGGTGCGTCGTTAGGGTTCGTCAGGGTGCGTCGTTAGGGTGCATCAGGGTGCGTCGTTAGGGTGCGTCAGGGTGCGTCGTTAGGGTGCATCAGGGTGCGTCGTTAGGGTGCGTCAGGGTGCGTTGTGTCGTCAGGGTGCGTTGTTAGGGTGTGTCAGGGTGCGTCGTTAGGGTGCGTCAGAGTGCGTCGTTAGGGTTCGTCAGGGTGAGTTGTGTCGTCAGGGTGCGTTGTTAGGGTGCGTCAGGGTGCGTCGTTAGGGTTCGTCAGGGTGCGTTGTGTCAACAGGGTGCGTTGTTAGGGTGTGTCAGGGTGCGTCGTTAGGGTGCGTTAGGGTGCGTCGTTACGGTGCGTCAGGGTGCGTCGTTAGGGTTCGTCAGGGTGCGTTGAGTCGTCAGGGTGCGTTGTTAGGGTGTGTCAGGGTGCGTCCTGTCGTTAGGGTGCGTCGTTAGGGTGCGATAGGGTGCGTCGTTAGGGTTCGTCAGGGTGCGTCGTTAGGGTGCGTCAGGGTGCGTCGTTAGGGTGCGTCAGGGTGCGTTGTTAGGTTGCGTCAGGGTGCGTCGTTAGGGTTCGTCAAGGTGCGTCGTTAGGGTGCGTCAGGGTGCGTCATTAGGGTTCATCAGGGTGCGTCGTTAGGGTGCGTTGTTAGGGTGCGTCGTTAGGGTGCGTCAGGGTGCGTCGTTAGGGTTCATCAGGGTGCGTCGTTAGGGTGCGTCGTTAGGGTGCGTCAGGGTGCGTTGTTAGGGTGCGTCAGGGTGCGTCGTTAGGGTGCGTCAGGGTGCGTCGTTAGGGTTCGTCAGGGTGCGTTGTGTCTTCAGGGTGCGTTGTTAGGGTGCGTCAGGGTGCGTCGTTAGGGTGTGTCAGGGTGCGTCGTTAGGGTGCGTCAGGGTGCGTTGTTAGGGTGTGTCAGGGTGCGTCGTTAGGGTGCGTCAGGGTGCGCCGTTAGGGTGCGTCGTTACGGCGCGTCAGGTTGCGTCGTTAGGGTTCGTCAGGGTGCGTTGTGTCGTCAGGGTGCGTTGTTAGGGTGCGTCAGGGTGCGTCGTTAGGGTGCGTCAGGGTGCGTCGTTAGGGTGCGTCAGGGTGCGAAGTTAGGGTGCGTCAGGGTGCGTCGTTAGGGTGCGTCAGGGTGCGTCGTTAGGGTGCGTCAGGGTGCGTCTTTAGGGTGCGTCAGGGTGCGTCGTTAGGGTTCGTCAGGGTGTGTCGTTAGGGTTCGTCAGGGTGCGTCGTTAGGGTGCGTCAGGGTGCGTCGTTAGGGTGCGTCAGGGTGCGTCGTTAGCGTTCGTCAGGGTGCGTCGTTAGGGTGTGTCAGGGTGCGTCGTTAGGGTGCGTCGTTAGGGTTCGTCAGGGTGCGTCGTTAGGGTGCGTCAGGGTGCGTCGTTAGGGTTCGTCAGGGTGCGTCGTTAGGGTGCGTCAGAGTGCGTCGTTAGGGTTCGTCAGGGTGCGTTGTGTCGTCAGGGTGCGTTGTTAGGGTGCGTCAGGGTGCGTCGTTAGGGTTCGTCAGGGTGCGTTGTGTCGTCAGGGTGCGTTGTTAGGGTGTGTCAGGGTGCGTCGTTAGGGTGCGTCAGGGTATGTCCTGTCGTTAGGGTGCGTCGTTACGGTGCGTCAGGGTGCGTCGTTAGGGTTCGTCAGGGTGCGTTGAGTCGTCAGGGTGCGTTGTTAGGGTGTGTCAGGGTGCGTCGTTAGGGTGTGTCAGGGTGCGTCCTGTCGTTAGGGTGCGTCGTTAGGGTGCGATAGGGTGCGTCGTTAGGGTTCGTCAGGGTGCGTCGTTAGGGTGCGTCAGGGTGCGTCGTTAGGGTGCGTCAGGGTGCGTTGTTAGGGTGCGTCAGGGTGCGTCGTTAGGGTTCGTCAAGGTGCGTCGTTAGGGTGCGTCAGGGTGCGTCATTAGGGTTCATCAGGGTGCGTCGTTAGGGTGCATTGTTAGGGTGCGTCGTTAGGGTGCGTCAGGGTGCGTCGTTAGGGTTCGTCAGGGTGCGTCGTTAGGGTGTGTCAGGGTGCGTCGTTAGGGTGCGTCGTTAGGGTTCGTCAGGTTGCGTCGTTAGGGTGCGTCAGGGTGCGGCGTTAGGGTTCGTCAGGGTGCGTCGTTAGGGTGCGTCAGGGTGTGTCGTTAGGGTGCGTCAGGGAGCGTCGTTAGGGTTCGTCAGGGTGCGTTGTGTCGTCAGGGTGCGTTTTTAGGGTGCTTCAGGGTGCGTCGTTAGGGTGTGTCAGGGTGCGTCGTTAGGGTGCGTCAGGGTGCGTCGTTAGGGTGCGTCAGGGTGCGTCGTTAGGGTGCGTCAGGGTGCGTCGTTAGGGTGCGTCAGGGTGCGTCGTTAGGGTGCGTCAGGGTGCGTCGTTAGGGTGCGTCAGGGTGCGTCGTTAGGGTTCGTCAGGGTGCGTCGTTAGGGTTTGTCAGGGTGCGTCGTTAGGGTGCGTCAGGGTGCGTCGTTAGGGTGCATCAGGGTGCGTCGTTAGGGTGCGTCAGGGTGCGTCGTTAGGGTGCATCAGGGTGCGTCGTTAGGGTGCGTCAGGGTGCGTTGTGTCGTCAGGGTGCGTTGTTAGGGTGCGTCAGGGTGCGTCGTTAGGGTGCGTCAGGGTGCGTCGTTAGGGTTCGTCAGGGTGAGTTGTGTCGTCAGGGTGCGTTGTTAGGGTGCGTCAGGGTGCGTCGTTAGGGTTCGTCAGGGTGCGTTGTGTCAACAGGGTGCGTTGTGAGGGTGTGTCAGGGTGCGTCGTTAGGGTGCGTCAGGGTGCGTCCTGTCGTTAGGGTGCGTCGTTACGGTGCGTCAGGGTGCGTCGTTAGGGTTCGTCAGGGTGCGTTGAGTCGTCAGGGTGCGTTGTTAGGGTGTGTCAGGGTGCGTCCTGTCGTTAGGGTGCGTCGTTAGGGTGCGATAGGGTGCGTCGTTAGGGTTCGTCAGGGTGCGTCGTTAGGGTGCGTCAGGGTGCGTCGTTAGGGTGCGTCAGGGTGCGTTGTTAGGGTGCGTCAGGGTGCGTCGTTAGGGTTCGTCAAGGTGCGTCGTTAGGGTGCGTCAGGGTGCGTCATTAGGGTTCATCAGGGTGCGTCGTTAGGGTGCGTTGTTAGGGTGCGTCGTTAGGGTGCGTCAGGGTGCGTCGTTACGGTTCGTCAGGGTGCGTCGTTAGGGTGCGTCAGGGTGCGTCGTTAGGGTGCGTCGTTAGGGTTCGTCAGGGTGCGTCGTTAGGGTGCGTCAGGGTGCGGCGTTAGGGTTCGTCAGGGTGCGTCGTTAGGGTGCGTCAGGGTGTGTCGTTAGGGTGCGTCAGGGTGCGTCGTTAGGGTTCGTCAGGGTGCGTTGTGTCGTCAGGGTGCGTTGTTAGGGTGCTTCAGGGTGCGTCGTTAGGGTGTGTCAGGGTGCGTCGTTAGGGTGCGTCAGGGTGCGTCGTTAGGGTGCGTCAGGGTGCGTCGTTAGGGTTCGTCAGGGTGCGTCGTTAGGGTGCGTCAGGGTGCGTTGTTAGGGTGCGTCAGGGTGCGTCGTTAGGGTTCGTCAGGGTGCGTCGTTAGGGTGCGTCAGGGTGCGTCGTTAGGGTTTGTCAGGGTGCGTCGTTAGGGTGCGTCAGGGTGCGTCGTTAGGGTGCGTCAGGGTGCGTCGTTAGGGTGCGTCAGGGTGCGTCGTTAGGGTGCATCAGGGTGCGTCGTTAGGGTGTCGTCAGGGTGCGTTGTTAGGGTGTGTCAGGGTGCGTCGTTAGGGTGCGTCAGAGTGCGTCGTTAGGGTTCGTCAGGGTGCGTTGTGTCGTCAGGGTGCGTTGTTAGGGTGCGTCAGGGTGCGTCGTTAGGGTTCGTCAGGGTGCGTTGTGTCGTCAGGGTGCGTTGTTAGGGTGTGTCAGGGTGCGTCGTTAGGGTGTGTCAGGGTGCGTCCTGTCGTTAGGGTGCGTCGTTAGGGTGCGATAGGGTGCGTCGTTAGGGTTCGTCAGGGTGCGTCGTTAGGGTGTGTCAGGGTGCGTCAGGGTGCGTGCGTTAGGGTGTGTCAGGGTGCGTCGTTAGGGTTCGTCAAGGTGCGTCGTTAGGGTGCGTCAGGGTGCGTCATTAGGGTTCATCAGGGTGCGTCGTTAGGGTGCGTTGTTAGGGTGCGTCGTTAGGGTGCGTCAGGGTGCGTCGTTAGGGTTCGTCAGGGTGCGTCGTTAGGGTGTGTCAGGGTGCGTCGTTAGGGTGCGTCGTTAGGGTTCGTCAGGGTGCGTCGTTAGGGTGCGTCAGGGTGCGGCGTTAGGGTTCGTCAGGGTGCGTCGTTAGGGTGCGTCAGGGTGTGTCGTTAGGGTGCGTCAGGGTGCGTCGTTAGGGTTCGTCAGGGTGCGTTGTGTCGTCAGGGTGCATCTTAAGGGTGCTTCAGGGTGCGTCGTTAGGGTGTGTCAGGGTGCGTCGTTAGGGTGCGTCAGGGTGCGTCGTTAGGGTGCGTCAGGGTGCGTCGTTAGGGTGCGTCAGGGTGCGTCGTTAGGGTGCGTCAGGGTGCGTCGTTAGGGTGCGTCAGGGTGCGTCGTTAGGGTTCGTCAGGGTGCGTCGTTAGGGTGCGTCAGGGTGCATCGTTAGGGTGCGTCAGGGTGCGTCATTAGGGTTCGTCAGGGTGCGTCGTTAGGGTGTGTCAGGGTGCGTCGTTAGGGTGCGTCGTTAGGGTTCGTCAGGGTGCGTCGTTAGGGTGCGTCAGGGTGCGTCGTTAGGGTTCGTCAGGGTGCGTCGTTAGGGTGCGTCAGGGTGTGTCGTTAGGGTGCGTCAGGGTGTGTCGTTAGGGTTCGTCAGGGTGCGTTGTGTCGTCAGGTTGCGTTGTTAGGGTGCGTCAGGGTGCGTCGTTAGGGTGTGTCAGGGTGCGTCGTTAGGGTGCGTCAGGGTGCGTCGTTAGGGTTCGTCAGGGTGCGTTGTGTCGTCAGGGTGCGTTGTTAGGGTGTGTCAGGGTGCGTCGTTAGGGTGCGTCAGGGTGCGTCCTGTCGTTAGGGTGCGTCGTTACGGTGCGTCAGGGTGCGTCGTTAGGGTTCGTCAGGGTGCGTTGTGTCGTCAGGGTGCGTTGTTAGGGTGTGTCAGGGTGCGTCGTTAGGGTGCGTCAGGGTGCGTCGTTAGGGTGCGTCAGGGTGCGTCGTTAGGGTTCGTCAGGGTGCGTCGTTAGGGTGCGTCAGGGTGCGTCGTTAGGGTGCGTCAGGGTGCGTCGTTAGGGTGCGTTGTTAGGGTGCGTCAGGGTGCGTCGTTAGGGTGCGTCAGGGTGCGTCGTTAGGGTTCGTCAGGGTGCGTCGTTAGGGTTCGTCAGGGTGCGTCGTTAGGGTGTGTCAGGGTGCGTCGTTAGGGTGCGTCGTTAGGGTTCGTCAGGGTGCGTCGTTAGGGTGCGTCAGGGTGCGTCGTTAGGGTTCGTCAGGGTGCGTCGTTAGGGTGCGTCAGGGTGTGTCGTTAGGGTGCGTCAGGGTGTGTCGTTAGGGTTCGTCAGGGTGCGTTGTGTCGTCAGGTTGCGTTGTTAGGGTGCGTCAGGGTGCGTCGTTAGGGTGTGTCAGGGTGCGTCGTTAGGGTGCGTCAGGGTGCGTCGTTAGGGTTCGTCAGGGTGCGTTGTGTCGTCAGGGTGCGTTGTTAGGGTGTGTCAGGGTGCGTCGTTAGGGTGCGTCAGGGTGCGTCCTGTCGTTAGGGTGCGTCGTTACGGTGCGTCAGGGTGCGTCGTTAGGGTTCGTCAGGGTGCGTTGTGTCGTCAGGGTGCGTTGTTAGGGTGTGTCAGGGTGCGTCGTTAGGGTGCGTCAGGGTGCGTCGTTAGGGTGCGTCAGGGTGCGTCGTTAGGGTTCGTCAGGGTGCGTCGTTAGGGTGCGTCAGGGTGCGTCGTTAGGGTGCGTCAGGGTGCGTCGTTAGGGTGCGTTGTTAGGGTGCGTCAGGGTGCGTCGTTAGGGTGCGTCAGGGTGCGTCGTTAGGGTTCGTCAGGGTGCGTCGTTAGGGTTCGTCAGGGTGCGTCGTTAGGGTGCGTCAGGGTGCGTCGTTAGGGTGCATCAGGGCGCGTCGTTAGGGTGCGTCAGGGTGCGTCGTTAGGGTGCATCAGGGTGCGTCGTTAGGGTTCGTCAGGGTGCGTTGTGTCGTCAGGGTGCGTTGTTAGGGTGCGTCAGGGTGCGTCGTTAGGGTGTGTCAGGGTGCGTCGTTAGGGTGCGTCGTTTGGGTTCGTCAGAGTGCGTCGTTAGGGTGCGTCACGGTGCGTCGTTAGGGTTCGTCAGGGTGCGTCGTTAGGGTGCGTCAGGGTGCGTCGTTAGGGTGCGTCAGGGTGCGTCGTTAGGGTTCGTCAGGGTGTGTTGTGTCGTCAGGGTGCGTTGTTAGGGTGCGTCAGGGTGCGTCGTTAGGGTGTTATATGGTGCGTCGTTAGGGTGCGATAGGGTGCGTCGTTAGGGTGCGTCGTTAGGGTGCGATAGGGTGCGTCGTTAGCGTTCGTCAGGGTGCGTTTTGTCGTCAGGGTGCGTTGTTAGGGTGCGTCAGGGTGCGTCGTTAGGGTGTGTCAGGGTGCGTCGTTAGGGTGCGATAGGGTGCGTCGTTAGGGTGCGTCGTTAGGGTGCGATAGGGTGCGTCGTTAGGGTGCGTCGTTAGGGTTCGTCAGGGTGCGTTGTGTCGTCAGGGTGCGTTGTTAGGGTGCGTCAGGGTGCGTCGTTAGGGTGCGTCAGGGTGCGTTGTTAGGGTTCGTCAGGGTGCGTCGTTAGGGTGCGTCAGGGTGCGTCGTTAGGGTTCGTCAGGGTGCGTCGTTAGGGTGCGTCAGGGTGTGTCGTTAGGGTGCGTCAGGGTGCGTCGTTAGGGTTCGTCAGGGTGCGTTGTGTCGTCAGGTTGCGTTGTTAGGGTGCGTCAGGGTGCGTCGTTAGGGTGTGTCAGGGTGCGTCGTTAGGGTGCGTCAGGGTGCGTCGTTAGGGTTCGTCAGGGTGCGTTGTGTCGTCAGGGTGCGTTGTTAGGGTGTGTCAGGGTGCGTCGTTAGGGTGCGTCAGGGTGCGTCCTGTCGTTAGGGTGCGTCGTTACGGTGCGTCAGGGTGCGTCGTTAGGGTGCGTCAGGGTGCGTTGTTAGGGTGCGTCAGGGTGCGTCGTTAGGGTGCGTCAGGGTGCGTCGTTAGGGTTCGTCAGGGTGCGTCGTTAGGGTTCGTCAGGGTGCGTCGTTAGGGTGCGTCAGGGTGCGTCGTAGGGTGTATCAGGGTGCGTCGTTAGGGTGCGTCAGGGTGCGTCGTTAGAGTGCATCAGGGTGCGTCGTTAGGGTTCGTCAGGGTGCGTTGTGTCGTCAGGGTGCGTTGTTAGGGTGCGTCAGGGTGCGTCGTTAGGGTGTGTCAGGGTGCGTCGTTAGGGTGCGTCGTTTGGGTTCGTCAGAGTGCGTCGTTAGGGTGCGTCACGGTGCGTCGTTAGGGTTCGTCAGGGTGCGTCGTTAGGGTGCGTCAGGGTGCGTCGTTAGGGTGCGTCAGGGTGCGTCGTTAGGGTTCGTCAGGGTGTGTTGTGTCGTCAGGGTGCGTTGTTAGGGTGCGTCAGGGTGCGTCGTTAGGGTGTGTCAGGGTGCGTCGTTAGGGTGCGATAGGGTGCGTCGTTACGGTGCGTCGTTAGGGTGCGATAGGGTGCATCGTTAGCGTTCGTCAGGGTGCGTTTTGTCGTCAGGGTGCGTTGTTAGGGTGCTTCAGGGTGCGTCGTTAGGGTGCGTCAGGGTGCGTCGTTAGGGTTCGTCAGGGTGCGTCGTTAGGGTGCGTCAGGGTGCGTCGTTAGGGTGCGTCAGGGTGCGTCGTTAGGGTACGTCAGGGTGCGTTGTGTCGTCAGGGTGCGTTGTTAGGGTGCGTCAGGGTGCGTCGTTAGGGTGTGTCAGGGTGCGTCGTTAGGGTGCGTCAGGGTGCGTCGTTAGGGTTCGTCAGGGTGCGTCGTTAGGTTTCGTCAGGGTGCGTCGTTAGGGTGCGTCAGGGTGCGTCGTTAGGGTTCGTCAGGGTGCGTCATTAGGGTTTGTCAGGGTGCGTCGTTAGGGTGCGTCAGGGTGCGTCGTTAGGGTGCATCAGGGTGCGTCGTTAGGGTGCGTCAGGGTGCGTCGTTAGGGTGCCTCAGGGTGCGTCGTTAGGGTGCGTCAGGGTGCGTTGTGTCGTCAGGGTGCGTTGTTAGGGTGTGTCAGGGTGCGTCGTTAGGGTTCGTCAGGGTGCGTTGTTAGGGTGCGTCAGGGTGCTTCGTTAGGGTGCGTCAGGGTGCTTCGTTAGGGTTCGTCAGGGTGCGTTGTGTCGTCAGGGTGCGTTGTTAGGGTGTGTCAGGGTGCATCGTTAGGGTGCGATAGGGTGTGTCGTTAGGGTGCGTCGTTATGGTGCGTCAGGGTGCGTCGTTAGGGTGCGATAGGGTGCGTCGTTAGGGTGCGTCGTTAGGGTTCGTCAGGGTGCGTCGTTAGGGTGCGTCAGGATGCGTCGTTAGGGTTCGTCAGGGTGCGTCGTTAGGGTGCGTCAGGGTGCGTTGTTAGGGTGCGTCAGGGTGCGTCGTTAGGGTGCGTCAGGGTGCGTTGTTAGGGTGCGTCAGGGTGCGTCGTTAGGGTTCGTCAGGGTGCGTCGTTAGGGTTCGTCAGGGTGCGTCGTTAGGGTGCGTCAGGGTGCGTCGTTAGGGTGCGTCAGGGTGCGTCGTTAGGGTTCGTCAGGGTGCGTCGTTAGGGTGCGTCAGGGTGCATCGTTAGGGTGCGTCAGGGTGCGTCATTAGGGTTCGTCAGGGTGCGTCGTTAGGGTGTGTCAGGGTGCGTCGTTAGGGTGCGTCGTTAGGGGTCGTCAGGGTGCGTCGTTAGGGTGCGTCAGGGTGCGTCGTTAGGGTTCGTCAGGGTGCGTCGTTAGGGTGCGTCAGGGTGTGTCGTTAGGGTGCGTCAGGGTGCGTCGTTAGGGTTCGTCAGGGTGCGTTGTGTCGTCAGGGTGCGTTGTTAGGGTGTGTCAGGGTGCGTCGTTAGGGTGCGTCAGGGTGCGTCCTGTCGTTAGGGTGCGTCGTTACGGTGCGTCAGGGTGCGTCGTTAGGGTTCGTCAGGGTGCGTTGTGTCGTCAGGGTGCGTTGTTAGGGTGTGTCAGGGTGCGTCGTTAGGGTGTGTCAGGGTGCGTCGTTAGGGTGCGTCAGGGTGCGTCGTTAGGGTGCGTCAGGGTGCGTCGTTAGGGTGCGTCAGGGTGCGTCGTTAGGGTGCGTCAGGGTGCGTCGTTAGGGTGCGTCAGGGTGCGTCGTTAGGGTGCGTCAGGGTGCGTCGTTAGGGTTCGTCAGGGTGCGTCGTTAGGGTGCGTCAGGGTGCGTCGTTAGGGTGCATCAGGGTGCGTCGTTAGGGTGCGTCAGGGTGCGTCGTTAGGGTTCGTCAGGGTGCGTCGTTAGGGTGAGTCAGGGTGCGTCGTTAGGGTGCGTCAGGGTGCGTCGTTAGGGTTCGTCAGGGTGCGTCGTTAGGGTGCGTCAGGGTGCGTCGTTAGGGTGCGTCAGGGTGCGTCGTTAGGGTTCGTCAGGGTGCGTCGTTAGGGTGCGTCAGGGTGCGTCGTTAGGGTGCGTCAGGGTGCGTCATTAGGGTTCGTCAGGGTGCGTCGTTAGGGTGTGTCAGGGTGCGTCGTTAGGGTGCGTCGTTAGGGTTCGTCAGGGTGCGTCGTTAGGGTGCGTCAGGTCAGGGTGCGTCGTTAGGGTGCGTCAGGGTGCGTCGTTAGGGTGCGTCAGGGTGCGTCGTTAGGGTGCGTCAGGGTGCGTCATTAGGGTTCGTCAGGGTGCGTCGTTAGGGTGTGTCAGGGTGCGTCGTTAGGGTGCGTCGTTAGGGTTCGTCAGGGTGCGTCGTTAGGGTGCGTCAGGGTGCGTCGTTAGGGTTCGTCAGGGTGCGTCGTTAGGGTGCGTCAGGGTGTGTCGTTAGGGTGCGTCAGGGTGTGTCGTTAGGGTTCGTCAGGGTGCGTTGTGTCGTCAGGTTGCGTTGTTAGGGTGCGTCAGGGTGCGTCGTTAGGGTGTGTCAGGGTGCGTCGTTAGGGTGCGTCAGGGTGCGTCGTTAGGGTTCGTCAGGGTGCGTTGTGTCGTCAGGGTGCGTTGTTAGGGTGTGTCAGGGTGCGTCGTTAGGGTGCGTCAGGGTGCGTCCTGTCGTTAGGGTGCGTCGTTACGGTGCGTCAGGGTGCGTCGTTAGGGTTCGTCAGGGTGCGTTGTGTCGTCAGGGTGCGTTGTTAGGGTGTGTCAGGGTGCGTCGTTAGGGTGCGTCAGGGTGCGTCGTTAGGGTGCGTCAGGGTGCGTCGTTAGGGTTCGTCAGGGTGCGTCGTTAGGGTGCGTCAGGGTGCGTCGTTAGGGTGCGTCAGGGTGCGTCGTTAGGGTGCGTTGTTAGGGTGCGTCAGGGTGCGTCGTTAGGGTGCGTCAGGGTGCGTCGTTAGGGTTCGTCAGGGTGCGTCGTTAGGGTTCGTCAGGGTGCGTCGTTAGGGTGTGTCAGGGTGCGTCGTTAGGGTGCGTCGTTAGGGTTCGTCAGGGTGCGTCGTTAGGGTGCGTCAGGGTGCGTCGTTAGGGTTCGTCAGGGTGCGTCGTTAGGGTGCGTCAGGGTGTGTCGTTAGGGTGCGTCAGGGTGTGTCGTTAGGGTTCGTCAGGGTGCGTTGTGTCGTCAGGTTGCGTTGTTAGGGTGCGTCAGGGTGCGTCGTTAGGGTGTGTCAGGGTGCGTCGTTAGGGTGCGTCAGGGTGCGTCGTTAGGGTTCGTCAGGGTGCGTTGTGTCGTCAGGGTGCGTTGTTAGGGTGTGTCAGGGTGCGTCGTTAGGGTGCGTCAGGGTGCGTCCTGTCGTTAGGGTGCGTCGTTACGGTGCGTCAGGGTGCGTCGTTAGGGTTCGTCAGGGTGCGTTGTGTCGTCAGGGTGCGTTGTTAGGGTGTGTCAGGGTGCGTCGTTAGGGTGCGTCAGGGTGCGTCGTTAGGGTGCGTCAGGGTGCGTCGTTAGGGTTCGTCAGGGTGCGTCGTTAGGGTGCGTCAGGGTGCGTCGTTAGGGTGCGTCAGGGTGCGTCGTTAGGGTGCGTTGTTAGGGTGCGTCAGGGTGCGTCGTTAGGGTGCGTCAGGGTGCGTCGTTAGGGTGCGTCAGGGTGCGTCGTTAGGGTTCGTCAGGGTGCGTCGTTAGGGTGCGTCAGGGTGCGTCGTTAGGGTGCATCAGGGCGCGTCGTTAGGGTGCGTCAGGGTGCGTCGTTAGGGTGCATCAGGGTGCGTCGTTAGGGTTCGTCAGGGTGCGTTGTGTCGTCAGGGTGCGTTGTTAGGGTGCGTCAGGGTGCGTCGTTAGGGTGTGTCAGGGTGCGTCGTTAGGGTGCGTCGTTTGGGTTCGTCAGAGTGCGTCGTTAGGGTGCGTCACGGTGCGTCGTTAGGGTTCGTCAGGGTGCGTCGTTAGGGTGCGTCAGGGTGCGTCGTTAGGGTGCGTCAGGGTGCGTCGTTAGGGTTCGTCAGGGTGTGTTGTGTCGTCAGGGTGCGTTGTTAGGGTGCGTCAGGGTGCGTCGTTAGGGTGTTATATGGTGCGTCGTTAGGGTGCGATAGGGTGCGTCGTTAGGGTGCGTCGTTAGGGTGCGATAGGGTGCGTCGTTAGCGTTCGTCAGGGTGCGTTTTGTCGTCAGGGTGCGTTGTTAGGGTGCGTCAGGGTGCGTCGTTAGGGTGTGTCAGGGTGCGTCGTTAGGGTGCGATAGGGTGCGTCGTTAGGGTGCGTCGTTAGGGTGCGATAAGGTGCGTCGTTAGGGTGCGTCGTTAGGGTTCGTCAGGGTGCGTCGTTAGGGTTCGTCAGGGTGCGTTGTGTCGTCAGGGTGCGTTGTTAGTGTGCGTCAGGGTCCGTCGTTAGGGTGCGTCAGGGTGCGTTGTGTCATTAGGGTGCGTTGTTAGGGTGCGTCAGGGTGCGTCGTTAGGGTGCGTCAGGGTGCGTCGTTAGGGTTCGTCAGGGTGCGTTGTGTCGTCAGGGTGCGTTGTTAGGGTGCGTCAGGGTGCGTCGTTAGGGTGTGTCAGGGTGCGTCGTTAGGGTGCATCAGGGTGCGTCGTTAGGGTGTGTCAGGGTGCGTCGTTAGGGTGCGTCAGGGTGCGCCGTTAGGGTGCGTCGTTACGGCGCGTCAGGGTGCGTCGTTAGGGTTCGTCAGGGTGCGTTGTGTCGTCAGGGTGCGTTGTTAGGGTGCGTCAGGGTGCGTCGTTAGGGTGCGTCAGGGTTCGTCGTTAGGGTGCGTCAGGGTGCGTCGTTAGGGTGCGTCAGGGTGCGTCGTTAGGGTGCGTCAGGGTGCGTCGTTAGGGTGCGTCAGGGTGCGTCGTTAGGGTGCGTCAGGGTGCGTCGTTAGGGTTCGTCAGGGTGCGTCGTTAGGGTTCGTCAGGGTGCGTCGTTAGGGTGCGTCAGGGTGCGTCGTTAGGGTGCGTCAGGGTGCGTCGTTAGGGTTCGTCAGGGTGCGTCGTTAGGGTGTGTCAGGGTGCGTCGTTAGGGTGCGTCGTTAGGGTTCGTCAGGGTGCGTCGTTAGGGTGCGTCAGGGTGCGTCGTTAGGGTTCGTCAGGGTGCGTCGTTAGGGTGCGTCAGAGTGCGTCGTTAGGGTTCGTCAGGGTGCGTTGTGTCGTCAGGGTGCGTTGTTAGGGTGCGTCAGGGTGCGTCGTTAGGGTTCGTCAGGGTGCGTTGTGTCGTCAGGGTGCGTTGTTAGGGTGTGTCAGGGTGCGTCGTTAGGGTGCGTCAGGGTGCGTCCTGTCGTTAGGGTGCGTCGTTACGGTGCGTCAGGGTGCGTCGTTAGGGTTCGTCAGGGTGCGTTGAGTCGTCAGGGTGCGTTGTTAGGGTGTGTCAGGGTGCGTCGTTAGGGTGTGTCAGGGTGCGTCCTGTCGTTAGGGTGCGTCGTTAGGGTGCGATAGAGTGCGTCGTTAGGGTGCGTCAGGGTGCGTTGTTAGGGTGCGTCAGGGTGCGTCGTTAGGGTTCGTCAAGGTGCGTCGTTAGGGTGCGTCAGGGTGCGTCGTTGGGGTTCGTCAGGGTGCGTCGTTAGGGTGCGTCAGGGTGCGTCGTTAGGGTGCGTCAGGGTGCGTCGTTAGGGTGCGTCAGGGTGCGTTGTTAGGGTGCGTCAGGGTGCGTCGTTAGGGTGCGTCAGGGTGCGTCGTTAGGGTTCGTCAGGGTGCGTTGTGTCTTCAGGGTGCGTTGTTAGGGTGCGTCAGGGTGCGTCGTTAGGGTGTGTCAGGGTGCGTCGTTAGGGTGCGTCAGGGTGCGTTGTTAGGGTGTGTCAGGGTGCGTCGTTAGGGTGCGTCAGGGTGCGCCGTTAGGGTGCGTCGTTACGGCGCGTCAGGTTGCGTCGTTAGGGTTCGTCAGGGTGCGTTGTGTCGTCAGGGTGCGTTGTTAGGGTGCGTCAGGGTGCGTCGTTAGGGTGCGTCAGGGTGCGTCGTTAGGGTGCGTCAGGGTGCGAAGTTAGGGTGCGTCAGGGTGCGTCGTTAGGGTGCGTCAGGGTGCGTCGTTAGGGTGCGTCGTCAGGGTGCGTCTTTAGGGTGCGTCAGGGTGCGTCGTTAGGGTGCGTCAGGGTGCGTCGTTAGGGTTCGTCAGGGTGCGTCGTTAGCGTTCGTCAGGGTGCGTCGTTAGGGTTCGTCAGGGTGCGTCGTTAGGGTGCGTCGTTAGGGTTCGTCAGGGTGCGTCGTTAGGGTGCGTCAGGGTGCGTCGTTAGGGTTCGTCAGGGTGCGTCGTTAGGGTGCGTCAGAGTGCGTCGTTAGGGTTCGTCAGGGTGCGTTGTGTCGTCAGGGTGCGTTGTTAGGGTGCGTCAGGGTGCGTCGTTAGGGTTCGTCAGGGTGCGTTGTGTCGTCAGGGTGCGTTGTTAGGGTGTGTCAGGGTGCGTCGTTAGGGTGCGTCAGGGTATGTCCTGTCGTTAGGGTGCGTCGTTACGGTGCGTCAGGGTGCGTCGTTAGGGTTCGTCAGGGTGCGTTGAGTCGTCAGGGTGCGTTGTTAGGGTGTGTCAGGGTGCGTCGTTAGGGTGTGTCAGGGTGCGTCCTGTCGTTAGGGTGCGTCGTTAGGGTGCGATAGGGTGCGTCGTTAGGGTTCGTCAGGGTGCGTCGTTAGGGTGCGTCAGGGTGCGTCGTTAGGGTGCGTCAGGGTGCGTTGTTAGGGTGCGTCAGGGTGCGTCGTTAGGGTTCGTCAAGGTGCGTCGTTAGGGTGCGTCAGGGTGCGTCATTAGGGTTCATCAGGGTGCGTCGTTAGGGTGCGTTGTTAGGGTGCGTCGTTAGGGTGCGTCAGGGTGCGTCGTTAGGGTTCGTCAGGGTGCGTCGTTAGGGTGTGTCAGGGTGCGTCGTTAGGGTGCGTCGTTAGGGTTCGTCAGGTTGCGTCGTTAGGGTGCGTCAGGGTGCGGCGTTAGGGTTCGTCAGGGTGCGTCGTTAGGGTGCGTCAGGGTGTGTCGTTAGGGTGCGTCAGGGAGCGTCGTTAGGGTTCGTCAGGGTGCGTTGTGTCGTCAGGGTGCGTTTTTAGGGTGCTTCAGGGTGCGTCGTTAGGGTGTGTCAGGGTGCGTCGTTAGGGTGCGTCAGGGTGCGTCGTTAGGGTGCGTCAGGGTGCGTCGTTAGGGTGCGTCAGGGTGCGTCGTTAGGGTGCGTCAGGGTGCGTCGTTAGGGTGCGTCAGGGTGCGTCGTTAGGGTGCGTCAGGGTGCGTCGTTAGGGTTCGTCAGGGTGCGTCGTTAGGGTTTGTCAGGGTGCGTCGTTAGGGTGCGTCAGGGTGCGTCGTTAGGGTGCATCAGGGTGCGTCGTTAGGGTGCGTCAGGGTGCGTCGTTAGGGTGCATCAGGGTGCGTCGTTAGGGTGCGTCAGGGTGCGTTGTGTCGTCAGGGTGCGTTGTTAGGGTGTGTCAGGGTGCGTCGTTAGGGTGCGTCAGAGTGCGTCGTTAGGGTTCGTCAGGGTGAGTTGTGTCGTCAGGGTGCGTTGTTAGGGTGCGTCAGGGTGCGTCGTTAGGGTTCGTCAGGGTGCGTTGTGTCAACAGGGTGCGTTGTGAGGGTGTGTCAGGGTGCGTCGTTAGGGTGCGTCAGGGTGCGTCCTGTCGTTAGGGTGCGTCGTTACGGTGCGTCAGGGTGCGTCGTTAGGGTTCGTCAGGGTGCGTTGAGTCGTCAGGGTGCGTTGTTAGGGTGTGTCAGGGTGCGTCCTGTCGTTAGGGTGCGTCGTTAGGGTGCGATAGGGTGCGTCGTTAGGGTTCGTCAGGGTGCGTCGTTAGGGTGCGTCAGGGTGCGTTGTTAGGGTGCGTCAGGGTGCGTTGTTAGGGTGCGTCAGGGTGCGTCGTTAGGGTTCGTCAAGGTGCGTCGTTAGGGTGCGTCAGGGTGCGTCTTTAGGGTTCATCAGGGTGCGTCGTTAGGGTGGTGCGTTGTTAGGGTGCGTCGTTAGGGTGCGTCAGGGTGCGTCGTTAGGGTTCATCAGGGTGCGTCGTTAGGGTGCGTCGTTAGGGTGCGTCAGGGTGCGTTGTTAGGGTGCGTCAGGGTGCGTCGTTAGGGTGCGTCAGGGTGCGTCGTTAGGGTTCGTCAGGGTGCGTTGTGTCTTCAGGGTGCGTTGTTAGGGTGCGTCAGGGTGCGTCGTTAGGGTGTGTCAGGGTGCGTCGTTAGGGTGCGTCAGGGTGCGTTGTTAGGGTGTGTCAGGGTGCGTCGTTAGGGTGCGTCAGGGTGCGCCGTTAGGGTGCGTCGTTACGGCGCGTCAGGTTGCGTCGTTAGGGTTCGTCAGGGTGCGTTGTGTCGTCAGGGTGCGTTGTTAGGGTGCGTCAGGGTGCGTCGTTAGGGTGCGTCAGGGTGCGTCGTTAGGGTGCGTCAGGGTGCGAAGTTAGGGTGCGTCAGGGTGCGTCGTTAGGGTGCGTCAGGGTGCGTCGTTAGGGTGCGTCAGGGTGCGTCTTTAGGGTGCGTCAGGGTGCGTCGTTAGGGTTCGTCAGGGTGCGTCGTTAGGGTTCGTCAGGGTGCGTCGTTAGGGTGCGTCAGGGTGCGTCGTTAGGGTGCGTCAGGGTGCGTCGTTAGCGTTCGTCAGGGTGCGTCGTTAGGGTGTGTCAGGGTGCGTCGTTAGGGTGCGTCGTTAGGGTTCGTCAGGGTGCGTCGTTAGGGTGCGTCAGGGTGCGTCGTTAGGGTTCGTCAGGGTGCGTCGTTAGGGTGCGTCAGAGTGCGTCGTTAGGGTTCGTCAGGGTGCGTTGTGTCGTCAGGGTGCGTTGTTAGGGTGCGTCAGGGTGCGTCGTTAGGGTTCGTCAGGGTGCGTTGTGTCGTCAGGGTGCGTTGTTAGGGTGTGTCAGGGTGCGTCGTTAGGGTGCGTCAGGGTATGTCCTGTCGTTAGGGTGCGTCGTTACGGTGCGTCAGGGTGCGTCGTTAGGGTTCGTCAGGGTGCGTTGAGTCGTCAGGGTGCGTTGTTAGGGTGTGTCAGGGTGCGTCGTTAGGGTGTGTCAGGGTGCGTCCTGTCGTTAGGGTGCGTCGTTAGGGTGCGATAGGGTGCGTCGTTAGGGTTCGTCAGGGTGCGTCGTTAGGGTGCGTCAGGGTGCGTCGTTAGGGTGCGGCAGTGTGCGTCGTTAGGGTTCGTCAGGGTGCGTCGTTAGGGTGTGTCAGGGTGCGTCGTTAGGGTGCGTCGTTAGGGTTCGTCAGGGTGCGTCGTTAGGGTGCGTCAGGGTGCGTCGTTAGGGTTCGTCAGGGTGCGTCGTTAGGGTGCGTCAGAGTGCGTCGTTAGGGTTCGTCAGGGTGCGTTGTGTCGTCAGGGTGCGTCGTTAGGGTGCGTCAGGGTGCGTCGTTAGGGTTCGTCAGGGTGCGTTGTGTCGTCAGGGTGCGTTGTTAGGGTGTGTCAGGGTGCGTCGTTAGGGTGCGTTAGGGTGCGTCCTGTCGTTAGGGTGCGTCGTTACGGTGCGTCAGGGTGCGTCGTTAGGGTTCGTCAGGGTGCGTTGAGTCGTCAGGGTGCGTTGTTAGGGTGTGTCAGGGTGCGTCGTTAGGGTGTGTCAGGGTGCGTCCTGTCGTTAGGGTGCGTCGTTAGGGTGCGATAGAGTGCGTCGTTAGGGTGCGTCAGGGTGCGTTGTTAGGGTGCGTCAGGGTGCGTCGTTAGGGTTCGTCAAGGTGCGTCGTTAGGGTGCGTCAGGGTGCGTCGTTGGGGTTCGTCAGGGTGCGTGTGTCGTAGGGTGCGTCAGGGTGCGTCGTTAGGGTGCGTCAGGGTGCGTCGTTAGGGTGCGTCAGGGTGCGTTGTTAGGGTGCGTCAGGGTGCGTCGTTAGGGTGCGTCAGGGTGCGTCGTTAGGGTTCGTCAGGGTGCGTTGTGTCTTCAGGGTGCGTTGTTAGGGTGCGTCAGGGTGCGTCGTTAGGGTGTGTCAGGGTGCGTCGTTAGGGTGCGTCAGGGTGCGTTGTTAGGGTGTGTCAGGGTGCGTCGTTAGGGTGCGTCAGGGTGCGCCGTTAGGGTGCGTCGTTACGGCGCGTCAGGTTGCGTCGTTAGGGTTCGTCAGGGTGCGTTGTGTCGTCAGGGTGCGTTGTTAGGGTGCGTCAGGGTGCGTCGTTAGGGTGCGTCAGGGTGCGTCGTTAGGGTGCGTCAGGGTGCGAAGTTAGGGTGCGTCAGGGTGCGTCGTTAGGGTGCGTCAGGGTGCGTCGTTAGGGTGCGTCAGGGTGCGTCTTTAGGGTGCGTCAGGGTGCGTCGTTAGGGTTCGTCAGGGTGCGTCGTTAGGGTTCGTCAGGGTGCGTCGTTAGGGTGCGTCAGGGTGCGTCGTTAGGGTGCGTCAGGGTGCGTCGTTAGCGTTCGTCAGGGTGCGTCGTTAGGGTGTGTCAGGGTGCGTCGTTAGGGTGCGTCGTTAGGGTTCGTCAGGGTGCGTCGTTAGGGTGCGTCAGGGTGCGTCGTTAGGGTTCGTCAGGGTGCGTCGTTAGGGTGCGTCAGAGTGCGTCGTTAGGGTTCGTCAGGGTGCGTTGTGTCGTCAGGGTGCGTTGTTAGGGTGCGTCAGGGTGCGTCGTTAGGGTTCGTCAGGGTGCGTTGTGTCGTCAGGGTGCGTTGTTAGGGTGTGTCAGGGTGCGTCGTTAGGGTGCGTCAGGGTATGTCCTGTCGTTAGGGTGCGTCGTTACGGTGCGTCAGGGTGCGTCGTTAGGGTTCGTCAGGGTGCGTTGAGTCGTCAGGGTGCGTTGTTAGGGTGTGTCAGGGTGCGTCGTTAGGGTGTGTCAGGGTGCGTCCTGTCGTTAGGGTGCGTTGTTAGGGTGCGATAGGGTGCGTCGTTAGGGTTCGTCAGGGTGCGTCGTTAGGGTGCGTCAGGGTGCGTCGTTAGGGTGCGTCAGGGTGCGTTGTTAGGGTGCGTCAGGGTGCGTCGTTAGGGTTCGTCAAGGTGCGTCGTTAGGGTGCGTCAGGGTGCGTCATTAGGGTTCATCAGGGTGCGTCGTTAGGGTGCGTTGTTAGGGTGCGTCGTTAGGGTGCGTCAGGGTGCGTCGTTAGGGTTCGTCAGGGTGCGTCGTTAGGGTGTGTCAGGGTGCGTCGTTAGGGTGCGTCGTTAGGGTTCGTCAGGTTGCGTCGTTAGGGTGCGTCAGGGTGCGGCGTTAGGGTTCGTCAGGGTGCGTCGTTAGGGTGCGTCAGGGTGTGTCGTTAGGGTGCGTCAGGGAGCGTCGTTAGGGTTCGTCAGGGTGCGTTGTGTCGTCAGGGTGCGTTTTTAGGGTGCTTCAGGGTGCGTCGTTAGGGTGTGTCAGGGTGCGTCGTTAGGGTGCGTCAGGGTGCGTCGTTAGGGTGCGTCAGGGTGCGTCGTTAGGGTGCGTCAGGGTGCGTCGTTAGGGTGCGTCAGGGTGCGTCGTTAGGGTGCGTCAGGGTGCGTCGTTAGGGTGCGTCAGGGTGCGTCGTTAGGGTTCGTCAGGGTGCGTCGTTAGGGTTTGTCAGGGTGCGTCGTTAGGGTGCGTCAGGGTGCGTCGTTAGGGTGCATCAGGGTGCGTCGTTAGGGTGCGTCAGGGTGCGTCGTTAGGGTGCATCAGGGTGCGTCGTTAGGGTGCGTCAGGGTGCGTTGTGTCGTCAGGGTGCGTTGTTAGGGTGTGTCAGGGTGCGTCGTTAGGGTGCGTCAGAGTGCGTCGTTAGGGTTCGTCAGGGTGAGTTGTGTCGTCAGGGTGCGTTGTTAGGGTGCGTCAGGGTGCGTCGTTAGGGTTCGTCAGGGTGCGTTGTGTCAACAGGGTGCGTTGTGAGGGTGTGTCAGGGTGCGTCGTTAGGGTGCGTCAGGGTGCGTCCTGTCGTTAGGGTGCGTCGTTACGGTGCGTCAGGGTGCGTCGTTAGGGTTCGTCAGGGTGCGTTGAGTCGTCAGGGTGCGTTGTTAGGGTGTGTCAGGGTGCGTCCTGTCGTTAGGGTGCGTCGTTAGGGTGCGATAGGGTGCGTCGTTAGGGTTCGTCAGGGTGCGTCGTTAGGGTGCGTCAGGGTGCGTTGTTAGGGTGCGTCAGGGTGCGTTGTTAGGGTGCGTCAGGGTGCGTCGTTAGGGTTCGTCAAGGTGCGTCGTTAGGGTGCGTCAGGGTGCGTCATTAGGGTTCATCAGGGTGCGTCGTTAGGGTGCGTTGTTAGGGTGCGTCGTTAGGGTGCGTCAGGGTGCGTCGTTAGGGTTCATCAGGGTGCGTCGTTAGGGTGCGTCGTTAGGGTGCGTCAGGGTGCGTTGTTAGGGTGCGTCAGGGTGCGTCGTTAGGGTGCGTCAGGGTGCGTCGTTAGGGTTCGTCAGGGTGCGTTGTGTCTTCAGGGTGCGTTGTTAGGGTGCGTCAGGGTGCGTCGTTAGGGTGTGTCAGGGTGCGTCGTTAGGGTGCGTCAGGGTGCGTTGTTAGGGTGTGTCAGGGTGCGTCGTTAGGGTGCGTCAGGGTGCGCCGTTAGGGTGCGTCGTTACGGCGCGTCAGGTTGCGTCGTTAGGGTTCGTCAGGGTGCGTTGTGTCGTCAGGGTGCGTTGTTAGGGTGCGTCAGGGTGCGTCGTTAGGGTGCGTCAGGGTGCGTCGTTAGGGTGCGTCAGGGTGCGAAGTTAGGGTGCGTCAGGGTGCGTCGTTAGGGTGCGTCAGGGTGCGTCGTTAGGGTGCGTCAGGGTGCGTCTTTAGGGTGCGTCAGGGTGCGTCGTTAGGGTTCGTCAGGGTGCGTCGTTAGGGTTCGTCAGGGTGCGTCGTTAGGGTGCGTCAGGGTGCGTCGTTAGGGTGCGTCAGGGTGCGTCGTTAGCGTTCGTCAGGGTGCGTCGTTAGGGTGTGTCAGGGTGCGTCGTTAGGGTGCGTCGTTAGGGTTCGTCAGGGTGCGTCGTTAGGGTGCGTCAGGGTGCGTCGTTAGGGTTCGTCAGGGTGCGTCGTTAGGGTGCGTCAGAGTGCGTCGTTAGGGTTCGTCAGGGTGCGTTGTGTCGTCAGGGTGCGTTGTTAGGGTGCGTCAGGGTGCGTCGTTAGGGTTCGTCAGGGTGCGTTGTGTCGTCAGGGTGCGTTGTTAGGGTGTGTCAGGGTGCGTCGTTAGGGTGCGTCAGGGTATGTCCTGTCGTTAGGGTGCGTCGTTACGGTGCGTCAGGGTGCGTCGTTAGGGTTCGTCAGGGTGCGTTGAGTCGTCAGGGTGCGTTGTTAGGGTGTGTCAGGGTGCGTCGTTAGGGTGTGTCAGGGTGCGTCCTGTCGTTAGGGTGCGTCGTTAGGGTGCGATAGGGTGCGTCGTTAGGGTTCGTCAGGGTGCGTCGTTAGGGTGCGTCAGGGTGCGTCGTTAGGGTGCGTCAGGGTGCGTTGTTAGGGTGCGTCAGGGTGCGTCGTTAGGGTTCGTCAAGGTGCGTCGTTAGGGTGCGTCAGGGTGCGTCATTAGGGTTCATCAGGGTGCGTCGTTAGGGTGCATTGTTAGGGTGCGTCGTTAGGGTGCGTCAGGGTGCGTCGTTAGGGTTCGTCAGGGTGCGTCGTTAGGGTGTGTCAGGGTGCGTCGTTAGGGTGCGTCGTTAGGGTTCGTCAGGTTGCGTCGTTAGGGTGCGTCAGGGTGCGGCGTTAGGGTTCGTCAGGGTGCGTCGTTAGGGTGCGTCAGGGTGTGTCGTTAGGGTGCGTCAGGGAGCGTCGTTAGGGTTCGTCAGGGTGCGTTGTGTCGTCAGGGTGCGTTTTTAGGGTGCTTCAGGGTGCGTCGTTAGGGTGTGTCAGGGTGCGTCGTTAGGGTGCGTCAGGGTGCGTCGTTAGGGTGCGTCAGGGTGCGTCGTTAGGGTGCGTCAGGGTGCGTCGTTAGGGTGCGTCAGGGTGCGTCGTTAGGGTGCGTCAGGGTGCGTCGTTAGGGTGCGTCAGGGTGCGTCGTTAGGGTTCGTCAGGGTGCGTCGTTAGGGTTTGTCAGGGTGCGTCGTTAGGGTGCGTCAGGGTGCGTCGTTAGGGTGCATCAGGGTGCGTCGTTAGGGTGCGTCAGGGTGCGTCGTTAGGGTGCATCAGGGTGCGTCGTTAGGGTGCGTCAGGGTGCGTTGTGTCGTCAGGGTGCGTTGTTAGGGTGTGTCAGGGTGCGTCGTTAGGGTGCGTCAGAGTGCGTCGTTAGGGTTCGTCAGGGTGAGTTGTGTCGTCAGGGTGCGTTGTTAGGGTGCGTCAGGGTGCGTCGTTAGGGTTCGTCAGGGTGCGTTGTGTCAACAGGGTGCGTTGTGAGGGTGTGTCAGGGTGCGTCGTTAGGGTGCGTCAGGGTGCGTCCTGTCGTTAGGGTGCGTCGTTACGGTGCGTCAGGGTGCGTCGTTAGGGTTCGTCAGGGTGCGTTGAGTCGTCAGGGTGCGTTGTTAGGGTGTGTCAGGGTGCGTCCTGTCGTTAGGGTGCGTCGTTAGGGTGCGATAGGGTGCGTCGTTAGGGTTCGTCAGGGTGCGTCGTTAGGGTGCGTCAGGGTGCGTTGTTAGGGTGCGTCAGGGTGCGTTGTTAGGGTGCGTCAGGGTGCGTCGTTAGCGTTCGTCAAGGTGCGTCGTTAGGGTGCGTCAGGGTGCGTCATTAGGGTTCATCAGGGTGCGTCGTTAGGGTGCGTTGTTAGGGTGCGTCGTTAGGGTGCGTCAGGGTGCGTCGTTACGGTTTGTCAGGGTGCGTCGTTAGGGTGTGTCAGGGTGCGTCGTTAGGGTGCGTCGTTAGGGTTCGTCAGGGTGCGTCGTTAGGGTGCGTCAGGGTGCGGCGTTAGGGTTCGTCAGGGTGCGTCGTTAGGGTGCGTCAGGGTGTGTCGTTAGGGTGCGTCAGGGTGCGTCGTTAGGGTTCGTCAGGGTGCGTTGTGTCGTCAGGGTGCGTTTTTAGGGTGCTTCAGGGTGCGTCGTTAGGGTGTGTCAGGGTGCGTCGTTAGGGTGCGTCAGGGTGCGTCGTTAGGGTGCGTCAGGGTGCGTCGTTAGGGTGCGTCAGGGTGCGTCGTTAGGGTGCGTCAGGGTGCGTCGTTAGGGTGCGTCAGGGTGCGTCGTTAGGGTGCGTCAGGGTGCGTCGTTAGGGTTCGTCAGGGTGCGTCGTTAGGGTTTGTCAGGGTGCGTCGTTAGGGTGCGTCAGGGTGCGTCGCTAGGGTGCGTCAGGGTGCGTCGTTAGGGTGCGTCAGGGTGCGTCTTTAGGGTGCATCAGGGTGCGTCGTTAGGGTGCGTCAGGGTGCGTTGTGTCGTCAGGGTGCGTTGTTAGGGTGTGTCAGGGTGCGTCGTTAGGGTGCGTCAGAGTGCGTCGTTAGGGTTCGTCAGGGTGCGTTGTGTCGTCAGGGTGCGTTGTTAGGGTGCGTCAGGGTGCGTCGTTAGGGTTCGTCAGGGTGCGTTGTGTCGTCAGGGTGCGTTGTTAGGGTGTGTCAGGGTGCGTCGTTAGGGTGCGTCAGGGTGCGTCCTGTCGTTAGGGTGCGTCGTTACGGTGCGTCAGGGTGCGTCGTTAGGGTGCATCAGGGTGCGTCGTTAGGGTGCGTCAGGGTGCGTTGTGTCGTCAGGGTGCGTTGTTAGGGTGTGTCAGGGTGCGTCGTAGGGTGCGTCAGAGTGCGTCGTTAGGGTTCGTCAGGGTGAGTTGTGTCGTCAGGGTGCGTTGTTAGGGTGCGTCAGGGTGCGTCGTTAGGGTTCGTCAGGGTGCGTTGTGTCGTCAGGGTGCGTTGTGAGGGTGTGTCAGGGTGCGTCGTTAGGGTGCGTCAGGGTGCGTCCTGTCGTTAGGGTGCGTCGTTACGGTGCGTCAGGGTGCGTCGTTAGGGTTCGTCAGGGTGCGTTGAGTCGTCAGGGTGCGTTGTTAGGGTGTGTCAGGGTGCGTCCTGTCGTTAGGGTGCGTCGTTAGGGTGCGATAGGGTGCGTCGTTAGGGTTCGTCAGGGTGCGTCGTTAGGGTGCGTCAGGGTGCGTTGTTAGGGTGCGTCAGGGTGCGTTGTTAGGGTGCGTCAGGGTGCGTCGTTAGCGTTCGTCAAGGTGCGTCGTTAGGGTGCGTCAGGGTGCGTCATTAGGGTTCATCAGGGTGCGTCGTTAGGGTGCGTTGTTAGGGTGCGTCGTTAGGGTGCGTCAGGGTGCGTCGTTACGGTTTGTCAGGGTGCGTCGTTAGGGTGTGTCAGGGTGCGTCGTTAGGGTGCGTCGTTAGGGTTCGTCAGGGTGCGTCGTTAGGGTGCGTCAGGGTGCGGCGTTAGGGTTCGTCAGGGTGCGTCGTTAGGGTGCGTCAGGGTGTGTCGTTAGGGTGCGTCAGGGTGCGTCGTTAGGGTTCGTCAGGGTGCGTTGTGTCGTCAGGGTGCGTTTTTAGGGTGCTTCAGGGTGCGTCGTTAGGGTGTGTCAGGGTGCGTCGTTAGGGTGCGTCAGGGTGCGTCGTTAGGGTGCGTCAGGGTGCGTCGTTAGGGTGCGTCAGGGTGCGTCGTTAGGGTGCGTCAGGGTGCGTTGTTAGGGTGCGTCAGGGTGCGTCGTTAGGGTGCGTCAGGGTGCGTCGTTAGGGTTCGTCAGGGTGCGTCGTTAGGGTTTGTCAGGGTGCGTCGTTAGGGTGCGTCAGGGTGCGTCGCTAGGGTGCATCAGGGTGCGTCGTTAGGGTGCGTCAGGGTGCGTCGTTAGGGTGCATCAGGGTGCGTCGTTAGGGTGCGTCAGGGTGCGTTGTGTCGTCAGGGTGCGTTGTTAGGGTGTGTCAGGGTGCGTCGTTAGGGTGCGTCAGAGTGCGTCGTTAGGGTTCGTCAGGTTGCGTTGTGTCGTCAGGGTGCGTTGTTAGGGTGCGTCAGGGTGCGTCGTTAGGGTTCGTCAGGGTGCGTTGTGTCGTCAGGGTGCGTTGTTAGGGTGTGTCAGGGTGCGTCGTTAGGGTGCGTCAGGGTGCGTCCTGTCGTTAGGGTGCGTCGTTACGGTGCGTCAGGGTGCGTCGTTAGGGTTCGTCAGGGTGCGTTGAGTCGTCAGGGTGCGTTGTTAGGGTGTGTCAGGGTGCGTCGTTAGGGTGTGTCAGGGTGCGTCCTGTCGTTAGGGTGCGTCGTTAGGGTGCGATAGGGTGCGTCGTTAGGGTTCGTCAGGGTGCGTCGTTAGGGTGCGTCAGGGTGCGTCGTTAGGGTGCGTCAGGGTGCGTTGTTAGGGTGCGTCAGGGTGCGTCGTTAGGGTTCGTCAAGGTGCGTCGTTAGGGTGCGTCAGGGTGCGTCATTAGGGTTCATCAGGGTGCGTCGTTAGGGTGCGTTGTTAGGGTGCGTCGTTAGGGTGCGTCAGGGTGCGTCGTTAGGGTTCGTCAGGGTGCGTCGTTAGGGTGTGTCAGGGTGCGTCGTTAGGGTGCGTCGTTAGGGTTCGTCAGGGTGCGTCGTTAGGGTGCGTCAGGGTGCGGCGTTAGGGTTCGTCAGGGTGCGTCGTTAGGGTGCGTCAGGGTGTGTCGTTAGGGTGCGTCAGGGTGCGTCGTTAGGGTTCGTCAGGGTGCGTTGTGTCGTCAGGGTGCATCTTAAGGGTGCTTCAGGGTGCGTCGTTAGGGTGTGTCAGGGTGCGTCGTTAGGGTGCGTCAGGGTGCGTCGTTAGGGTGCGTCAGGGTGCGTCGTTAGGGTGCGTCAGGGTGCGTCGTTAGGGTGCGTCAGGGTGCGTCGTTAGGGTGCGTCAGGGTGCGTCGTTAGGGTTCGTCAGGGTGCGTCGTTAGGGTGCGTCAGGGTGCATCGTTAGGGTGCGTCAGGGTGCGTCATTAGGGTTCGTCAGGGTGCGTCGTTAGGGTGTGTCAGGGTGCGTCGTTAGGGTGCGTCGTTAGGGTTCGTCAGGGTGCGTCGTTAGGGTGCGTCAGGGTGCGTCGTTAGGGTTCGTCAGGGTGCGTCGTTAGGGTGCGTCAGGGTGTGTCGTTAGGGTGCGTCAGGGTGTGTCGTTAGGGTTCGTCAGGGTGCGTTGTGTCGTCAGGTTGCGTTGTTAGGGTGCGTCAGGGTGCGTCGTTAGGGTGTGTCAGGGTGCGTCGTTAGGGTGCGTCAGGGTGCGTCGTTAGGGTTCGTCAGGGTGCGTTGTGTCGTCAGGGTGCGTTGTTAGGGTGTGTCAGGGTGCGTCGTTAGGGTGCGTCAGGGTGCGTCCTGTCGTTAGGGTGCGTCGTTACGGTGCGTCAGGGTGCGTCGTTAGGGTTCGTCAGGGTGCGTTGTGTCGTCAGGGTGCGTTGTTAGGGTGTGTCAGGGTGCGTCGTTAGGGTGCGTCAGGGTGCGTCGTTAGGGTGCGTCAGGGTGCGTCGTTAGGGTTCGTCAGGGTGCGTCGTTAGGGTGCGTCAGGGTGCGTCGTTAGGGTGCGTCAGGGTGCGTCGTTAGGGTGCGTTGTTAGGGTGCGTCAGGGTGCGTCGTTAGGGTGCGTCAGGGTGCGTCGTTAGGGTTCGTCAGGGTGCGTCGTTAGGGTTCGTCAGGGTGCGTCGTTAGGGTGTGTCAGGGTGCGTCGTTAGGGTGCGTCGTTAGGGTTCGTCAGGGTGCGTCGTTAGGGTGCGTCAGGGTGCGTCGTTAGGGTTCGTCAGGGTGCGTCGTTAGGGTGCGTCAGGGTGTGTCGTTAGGGTGCGTCAGGGTGTGTCGTTAGGGTTCGTCAGGGTGCGTTGTGTCGTCAGGTTGCGTTGTTAGGGTGCGTCAGGGTGCGTCGTTAGGGTGTGTCAGGGTGCGTCGTTAGGGTGCGTCAGGGTGCGTCGTTAGGGTTCGTCAGGGTGCGTTGTGTCGTCAGGGTGCGTTGTTAGGGTGTGTCAGGGTGCGTCGTTAGGGTGCGTCAGGGTGCGTCCTGTCGTTAGGGTGCGTCGTTACGGTGCGTCAGGGTGCGTCGTTAGGGTTCGTCAGGGTGCGTTGTGTCGTCAGGGTGCGTTGTTAGGGTGTGTCAGGGTGCGTCGTTAGGGTGCGTCAGGGTGCGTCGTTAGGGTGCGTCAGGGTGCGTCGTTAGGGTTCGTCAGGGTGCGTCGTTAGGGTGCGTCAGGGTGCGTCGTTAGGGTGCGTCAGGGTGCGTCGTTAGGGTGCGTTGTTAGGGTGCGTCAGGGTGCGTCGTTAGGGTGCGTCAGGGTGCGTCGTTAGGGTTCGTCAGGGTGCGTCGTTAGGGTTCGTCAGGGTGCGTCGTTAGGGTGCGTCAGGGTGCGTCGTTAGGGTGCATCAGGGCGCGTCGTTAGGGTGCGTCAGGGTGCGTCGTTAGGGTGCATCAGGGTGCGTCGTTAGGGTTCGTCAGGGTGCGTTGTGTCGTCAGGGTGCGTTGTTAGGGTGCGTCAGGGTGCGTCGTTAGGGTGTGTCAGGGTGCGTCGTTAGGGTGCGTCGTTTGGGTTCGTCAGAGTGCGTCGTTAGGGTGCGTCACGGTGCGTCGTTAGGGTTCGTCAGGGAGCGTCGTTAGGGTGCGTCAGGGTGCGTCGTTAGGGTGCGTCAGGGTGCGTCGTTAGGGTTCGTCAGGGTGTGTTGTGTCGTCAGGGTGCGTTGTTAGGGTGCGTCAGGGTGCGTCGTTAGGGTGTTATATGGTGCGTCGTTAGGGTGCGATAGGGTGCGTCGTTAGGGTGCGTCGTTAGGGTGCGATAGGGTGCGTCGTTAGCGTTCGTCAGGGTGCGTTTTGTCGTCAGGGTGCGTTGTTAGGGTGCGTCAGGGTGCGTCGTTAGGGTGTGTCAGGGTGCGTCGTTAGGGTGCGATAGGGTGCGTCGTTAGGGTGCGTCGTTAGGGTGCGATAGGGTGCGTCGTTAGGGTGCGTCGTTAGGGTTCGTCAGGGTGCGTTGTGTCGTCAGGGTGCGTTGTTAGGGTGCGTCAGGGTGCGTCGTTAGGGTGCGTCAGGGTGCGTTGTTAGGGTTCGTCAGGGTGCGTCGTTAGGGTGCGTCAGGGTGCGTCGTTAGGGTTCGTCAGGGTGCGTCGTTAGGGTGCGTCAGGGTGTGTCGTTAGGGTGCGTCAGGGTGCGTCGTTAGGGTTCGTCAGGGTGCGTTGTGTCGTCAGGTTGCGTTGTTAGGGTGCGTCAGGGTGCGTCGTTAGGGTGTGTCAGGGTGCGTCGTTAGGGTGCGTCAGGGTGCGTCGTTAGGGTTCGTCAGGGTGCGTTGTGTCGTCAGGTTGCGTTGTTAGGGTGCGTCAGGGTGCGTCGTTAGGGTGTGTCAGGGTGCGTCGTTAGGGTGCGTCAGGGTGCGTCGTTAGGGTTCGTCAGGGTGCGTTGTGTCGTCAGGGTGCGTTGTTAGGGTGTGTCAGGGTGCGTCGTTAGGGTGCGTCAGGGTGCGTCCTGTCGTTAGGGTGCGTCGTTACGGTGCGTCAGGGTGCGTCGTTAGGGTTCGTCAGGGTGCGTTGTGTCGTCAGGGTGCGTTGTTAGGGTGTGTCAGGGTGCGTCGTTAGGGTGCGTCAGGGTGCGTCGTTAGGGTTCGTCAGGGTGCGTCGTTAGGGTGCGTCAGGGTGCGTCGTTAGGGTGCGTCAGGGTGCGTCGTTAGGGTGCGTCAGGGTGCGTCGTTAGGGTGCGTTGTTAGGGTGCGTCAGGGTGCGTGGTTAGGGTGCGTCAGGGTGCGTCGTTAGGGTTCGTCAGGGTGCGTCGTTAGGGTTCGTCAGGGTGCGTCGTTAGGGTGCGTCAGGGTGCGTCGTTAGGGTGCGTCAGGGCGCGTCGTTAGGGTGCGTCAGGGTGCGTCGTTAGGGTGCATCAGGGTGCGTCGTTAGGGTTCGTCAGGGTGCGTTGTGGCGTCAGGGTGCGTTGTTAGGGTGCGTCAGGGTGCGTCGTTAGGGTGTGTCAGGGTGCGTCGTTAGGGTGCGTCGTTTGGGTTCGTCAGAGTGCGTCGTTAGGGTGCGTCACGGTGCGTCGTTAGGGTTCGTCAGGGTGCGTCGTTAGGGTGCGTCAGGGTGCGTCGTTAGGGTGCGTCAGGGTGCGTCGTTAGGGTTCGTCAGGGTGTGTTGTGTCGTCAGGGTGCGTTGTTAGGGTGCGTCAGGGTGCGTCGTTAGGGTGTTATATGGTGCGTCGTTAGGGTGCGATAGGGTGCGTCGTTAGGGTGCGTCGTTAGGGTGCGATAGGGTGCGTCGTTAGCGTTCGTCAGGGTGCGTTTTGTCGTCAGGGTGCGTTGTTAGGGTGCGTCAGGGTGCGTCGTTAGGGTGTGTCAGGGTGCGTCGTTAGGGTGCGATAGGGTGCGTCGTTAGGGTGCGTCGTTAGGGTGCGATAGGGTGCGTCGTTAGGGTGCGTCGTTAGGGTTCGTCAGGGTGCGTTGTGTCGTCAGGGTGCGTTGTTAGGGTGCGTCAGGGTGCGTCGTTAGGGTGCGTCAGGGTGCGTTGTTAGGGTTCGTCAGGGTGCGTCGTTAGGGTGCGTCAGGGTGCGTCGTTAGGGTTCGTCAGGGTGCGTCGTTAGGGTGCGTCAGGGTGTGTCGTTAGGGTGCGTCAGGGTGCGTCGTTAGGGTTCGTCAGGGTGCGTTGTGTCGTCAGGTTGCGTTGTTAGGGTGCGTCAGGGTGCGTCGTTAGGGTGTGTCAGGGTGCGTCGTTAGGGTGCGTCAGGGTGCGTCGTTAGGGTTCGTCAGGGTGCGTTGTGTCGTCAGGGTGCGTTGTTAGGGTGTGTCAGGGTGCGTCGTTAGGGTGCGTCAGGGTGCGTCCTGTCGTTAGGGTGCGTCGTTACGGTGCGTCAGGGTGCGTCGTTAGGGTGCGTCAGGGTGCGTTGTTAGGGTGCGTCAGGGTGCGTCGTTAGGGTGCGTCAGGGTGCGTCGTTAGGGTTCGTCAGGGTGCGTCGTTAGGGTGCGTCAGGGTGCGTCGTTAGGGTGCGTCAGGGTGCGTCGTTAGGGTGTATCAGGGTGCGTCGTTAGGGTGCGTCAGGGTGCGTCGTTAGAGTGCATCAGGGTGCGTCGTTAGGGTTCGTCAGGGTGCGTTGTGTCGTCAGGGTGCGTTGTTAGGGTGCGTCAGGGTGCGTCGTTAGGGTGTGTCAGGGTGCGTCGTTAGGGTGCGTCGTTTGGGTTCGTCAGGGTGCGTCGTTAGGGTGCGTCACGGTGCGTCGTTAGGGTTCGTCAGGGTGCGTCGTTAGGGTGCGTCAGGGTGCGTCGTTAGGGTGCGTCAGGGTGCGTCGTTAGCGTTCGTCAGGGTGCGTTTTGTCGTCAGGGTGCGTTGTTAGGGTGCGTCAGGGTGCGTCGTTAGGGTGCGTCAGGGTGCGTCGTTAGGGTTCGTCAGGGTGCGTCGTTAGGGTGCGTCAGGGTGCGTCGTTAGGGTGCGTCAGGGTGCGTCGTTAGGGTTCGTCAGGGTGCGTTGTGTCGTCAGGGTGCGTTGTTAGGTTGCGTCAGGGTGCGTCGTTAGGGTGCGTCAGGGTGCGTCGTTAGGGTGCGTCAGGGTGCGTCGTTAGGGTTCGTCAGGGTGCGTCGTTAGGTTTCGTCAGGGTGCGTCGTTAGGGTGCGTCAGGGTGCGTCGTTAGGGTTCGTCAGGGTGCGTCGTTAGGGTTTGTCAGGGTGCGTCGTTAGGGTGCGTCAGGGTGCGTCGTTAGGGTGCGTCAGGGTGCGTCGTTAGGGTGCGTCAGGGTGCGTCGTTAGGGTGCCTCAGGGTGCGTCGTTAGGGTGCGTCAGGGTGCGTTGTGTCGTCAGGGTGCGTTGTTAGGGTGTGTCAGGGTGCGTCGTTAGGGTTCGTCAGGGTGCGTCGTTAGGGTGCGTCAGGGTGCTTCGTTAGGGTGCGTCAGGGTGCTTCGTTAGGGTTCGTCAGGGTGCGTTGTGTCGTCAGGGTGCGTTGTTAGGGTGTGTCAGGGTGCATCGTTAGGGTGCGATAGGGTGTGTCGTTAGGGTGCGTCGTTAGGGTGCGTCAGGGTGCGTCGTTAGGGTGCGATAGGGTGCGTCGTTAGGGTGCGTCGTTAGGGTTCGTCAGGGTGCGTCGTTAGGGTGCGTCAGGATGCGTCGTTAGGGTTCGTCAGGGTGCGTCGTTAGGGTGCGTCAGGGTGCGTTGTTAGGGTGCGTCAGGGTGCGTCGTTAGGGTGCGTCAGGGTGCGTTGTTAGGGTGCGTCAGGGTGCGTCGTTAGGGTTCGTCAGGGTGCGTCGTTAGGGTTCGTCAGGGTGCGTCGTTAGGGTGCGTCAGGGTGCGTCGTTAGGGTGCGTCAGGGTGCGTCGTTAGGGTTCGTCAGGGTGCGTCGTTAGGGTGCGTCAGGGTGCATCGTTAGGGTGCGTCAGGGTGCGTCATTAGGGTTCGTCAGGGTGCGTCGTTAGGGTGTGTCAGGGTGCGTCGTTAGGGTGCGTCGTTAGGGGTCGTCAGGGTGCGTCGTTAGGGTGCGTCAGGGTGCGTCGTTAGGGTTCGTCAGGGTGCGTCGTTAGGGTGCGTCAGGGTGTGTCGTTAGGGTGCGTCAGGGTGCGTCGTTAGGGTTCGTCAGGGTGCGTTGTGTCGTCAGGGTGCGTTGTTAGGGTGTGTCAGGGTGCGTCGTTAGGGTGCGTCAGGGTGCGTCCTGTCGTTAGGGTGCGTCGTTACGGTGCGTCAGGGTGCGTCGTTAGGGTTCGTCAGGGTGCGTTGTGTCGTCAGGGTGCGTTGTTAGGGTGTGTCAGGGTGCGTCGTTAGGGTGTGTCAGGGTGCGTCGTTAGGGTGCGTCAGGGTGCGTCGTTAGGGTGCGTCAGGGTGCGTCGTTAGGGTGCGTCAGGGTGCGTCGTTAGGGTGCGTCAGGGTGCGTCGTTAGGGTGCGTCAGGGTGCGTCGTTAGGGTTCGTCAGGGTGCGTCGTTAGGGTTCGTCAGGGTGCGTCGTTAGGGTGCGTCAGGGTGCGTCGTTAGGGTGCATCAGGGTGCGTCGTTAGGGTGCGTCAGGGTGCGTCGTTAGGGTTCGTCAGGGTGCGTCGTTAGGGTGAGTCAGGGTGCGTCGTTAGGGTGCGTCAGGGTGCGTCGTTAGGGTTCGTCAGGGTGCGTCGTTAGGGTGCGTCAGGGTGCGTCGTTAGGGTGCGTCAGGGTGCGTCGTTAGGGTTCGTCAGGGTGCGTCGTTAGGGTGCGTCAGGGTGCATCGTTAGGGTGCGTCAGGGTGCGTCATTAGGGTTCGTCAGGGTGCGTCGTTAGGGTGTGTCAGGGTGCGTCGTTAGGGTGCGTCAGGGTGCGTCGTTAGGGTGCGTCAGGGTGCGTCGTTAGGGTGCGTCAGGATGCGTCGTTAGGGTGCGTCAGGGTGCGTCGTTAGGGTGCGTCAGGGTGCGTTGTTAGGGTTCGTCAGGGTGCGTCGTTAGGGTGCGTCAGGGTGCGTCATTAGGGTTCGTCAGGGTGCGTCGTTAGGGTGTGTCAGGGTGCGTCGTTAGGGTGCGTCGTTAGGGTTCGTCAGGGTGCGTCGTTAGGGTGCGTCAGGGTGCGTCGTTAGGGTTCGTCAGGGTGCGTCGTTAGGGTGCGTCAGGGTGTGTCGTTAGGGTGCGTCAGGGTGTGTCGTTAGGGTTCGTCAGGGTGCGTTGTGTCGTCAGGGTGCGTTGTTAGGGTGCGTCAGGGTGCGTCGTTAGGGTGTGTCAGGGTGCGTCGTTAGGGTGCGTCAGGGTGCGTCATTAGGGTTCGTCAGGGTGCGTTGTGTCGTCAGGGTGCGTTGTTAGGGTGTGTCAGGGTGCGTCGTTAGGGTGCGTCAGGGTGCGTCCTGTCGTTAGGGTGCGTCGTTACGGTGCGTCAGGGTGCGTCGTTAGGGTTCGTCAGGGTGCGTTGTGTCGTCAGGGTGCGTTGTTAGGGTGTGTCAGGGTGCGTCGTTAGGGTGCGTCAGGGTGCGTCGTTAGGGTGCGTCAGGGTGCGTCGTTAGGGTTCGTCAGGGTGCGTCGTTAGGGTGCGTCAGGGTGCGTCGTTAGGGTGCGTCAGGGTGCGTCGTTAGGGTGCGTTGTTAGGGTGCGTCAGGGTGCGTCGTTAGGGTGCGTCAGGGTGCGTCGTTAGGGTTCGTCAGGGTGCGTCGTTAGGGTTCGTCAGGGTGCGTCGTTAGGGTGTGTCAGGGTGCGTCGTTAGGGTGCGTCGTTAGGGTTCGTCAGGGTGCGTCGTTAGGGTGCGTCAGGGTGCGTCGTTAGGGTTCGTCAGGGTGCGTCGTTAGGGTGCGTCAGGGTGTGTCGTTAGGGTGCGTCAGGGTGTGTCGTTAGGGTTCGTCAGGGTGCGTTGTGTCGTCAGGTTGCGTTGTTAGGGTGCGTCAGGGTGCGTCGTTAGGGTGTGTCAGGGTGCGTCGTTAGGGTGCGTCAGGGTGCGTCGTTAGGGTTCGTCAGGGTGCGTTGTGTCGTCAGGGTGCGTTGTTAGGGTGTGTCAGGGTGCGTCGTTAGGGTGCGTCAGGGTGCGTCCTGTCGTTAGGGTGCGTCGTTACGGTGCGTCAGGGTGCGTCGTTAGGGTTCGTCAGGGTGCGTTGTGTCGTCAGGGTGCGTTGTTAGGGTGTGTCAGGGTGCGTCGTTAGGGTGCGTCAGGGTGCGTCGTTAGGGTGCGTCAGGGTGCGTCGTTAGGGTTCGTCAGGGTGCGTCGTTAGGGTGCGTCAGGGTGCGTCGTTAGGGTGCGTCAGGGTGCGTCGTTAGGGTGCGTTGTTAGGGTGCGTCAGGGTGCGTCGTTAGGGTGCGTCAGGGTGCGTCGTTAGGGTGCGTCAGGGTGCGTCGTTAGGGTTCGTCAGGGTGCGTCGTTAGGGTGCGTCAGGGTGCGTCGTTAGGGTGCATCAGGGCGCGTCGTTAGGGTGCGTCAGGGTGCGTCGTTAGGGTGCATCAGGGTGCGTCGTTAGGGTTCGTCAGGGTGCGTTGTGTCGTCAGGGTGCGTTGTTAGGGTGCGTCAGGGTGCGTCGTTAGGGTGTGTCAGGGTGCGTCGTTAGGGTGCGTCGTTTGGGTTCGTCAGAGTGCGTCGTTAGGGTGCGTCACGGTGCGTCGTTAGGGTTCGTCAGGGTGCGTCGTTAGGGTGCGTCAGGGTGCGTCGTTAGGGTGCGTCAGGGTGCGTCGTTAGGGTTCGTCAGGGTGTGTTGTGTCGTCAGGGTGCGTTGTTAGGGTGCGTCAGGGTGCGTCGTTAGGGTGTTATATGGTGCGTCGTTAGGGTGCGATAGGGTGCGTCGTTAGGGTGCGTCGTTAGGGTGCGATAGGGTGCGTCGTTAGCGTTCGTCAGGGTGCGTTTTGTCGTCAGGGTGCGTTGTTAGGGTGCGTCAGGGTGCGTCGTTAGGGTGTGTCAGGGTGCGTCGTTAGGGTGCGATAGGGTGCGTCGTTAGGGTGCGTCGTTAGGGTGCGATAGGGTGCGTCGTTAGGGTGCGTCGTTAGGGTTCGTCAGGGTGCGTTGTGTCGTCAGGGTGCGTTGTTAGGGTGCGTCAGGGTGCGTCGTTAGGGTGCGTCAGGGTGCGTTGTTAGGGTTCGTCAGGGTGCGTCGTTAGGGTGCGTCAGGGTGCGTCGTTAGGGTTCGTCAGGGTGCGTCGTTAGGGTGCGTCAGGGTGTGTCGTTAGGGTGCGTCAGGGTGCGTCGTTAGGGTTCGTCAGGGTGCGTTGTGTCGTCAGGTTGCGTTGTTAGGGTGCGTCAGGGTGCGTCGTTAGGGTGTGTCAGGGTGCGTCGTTAGGGTGCGTCAGGGTGCGTCGTTAGGGTTCGTCAGGGTGCGTTGTGTCGTCAGGGTGCGTTGTTAGGGTGTGTCAGGGTGCGTCGTTAGGGTGCGTCAGGGTGCGTCCTGTCGTTAGGGTGCGTCGTTAGGGTGCGTCAGGGTGCGTCGTTAGGGTGCGTCAGGGTGCGTTGTTAGGGTGCGTCAGGTTGCGTCGTTAGTGTGCGTCAGGGTGCGTCGTTAGGGTTCGTCAGGGTGCGTCGTTAGGGTTCGTCAGGGTGCGTCGTTAGGGTGCGTCAGGGTGCGTCGTTAGGGTGTATCAGGGTGCGTCGTTAGGGTGCGTCAGGGTGCGTCGTTAGAGTGCATCAGGGTGCGTCGTTAGGGTTCGTCAGGGTGCGTTGTGTCGTCAGGGTGCGTTGTTAGGGTGCGTCAGGGTGCGTCGTTAGGGTGTGTCAGGGTGCGTCGTTAGGGTGCGTCGTTTGGGTTCGTCAGAGTGCGTCGTTAGGGTGCGTCACGGTGCGTCGTTAGGGTTCGTCAGGGTGCGTCGTTAGGGTGCGTCAGGGTGCGTCGTTAGGGTGCGTCAGGGTGCGTCGTTAGGGTTCGTCAGGGTGTGTTGTGTCGTCAGGGTGCGTTGTTAGGGTGCGTCAGGGTGCGTCGTTAGGGTGTGTCAGGGTGCGTCGTTAGGGTGCGATAGGGTGCGTCGTTACGGTGCGTCGTTAGGGTGCGATAGGGTGCATCGTTAGCGTTCGTCAGGGTGCGTTTTGTCGTCAGGGTGCGTTGTTAGGGTGCTTCAGGGTGCGTCGTTAGGGTGCGTCAGGGTGCGTCGTTAGGGTTCGTCAGGGTGCGTCGTTAGGGTGCGTCAGGGTGCGTCGTTAGGGTGCGTCAGGGTGCGTCGTTAGGGTACGTCAGGGTGCGTTGTGTCGTCAGGGTGCGTTGTTAGGGTGCGTCAGGGTGCGTCGTTAGGGTGTGTCAGGGTGCGTCGTTAGGGTGCGTCAGGGTGCGTCGTTAGGGTGCGTCAGGGTGCGTCGTTAGGTTTCGTCAGGGTGCGTCGTTAGGGTGCGTCAGGGTGCGTCGTTAGGGTGCGTCAGGGTGCGTCGTTAGGGTTTGTCAGGGTGCGTCGTTAGGGTGCGTCAGGGTGCGTCGTTAGGGTGCATCAGGGTGCGTCGTTAGGGTGCGTCAGGGTGCGTCGTTAGGGTGCCTCAGGGTGCGTCGTTAGGGTGCGTCAGGGTGCGTTGTGTCGTCAGGGTGCGTTGTTAGGGTGTGTCAGGGTGCGTCGTTAGGGTTCGTCAGGGTGCGTTGTTAGGGTGCGTCAGGGTGCTTCGTTAGGGTGCGTCAGGGTGCTTCGTTAGGGTTCGTCAGGGTGCGTTGTGTCGTCAGGGTGCGTTGTTAGGGTGTGTCAGGGTGCATCGTTAGGGTGCGATAGGGTGTGTCGTTAGGGTGCGTCGTTATGGTGCGTCAGGGTGCGTCGTTAGGGTGCGATAGGGTGCGTCGTTAGGGTGCGTCGTTAGGGTTCGTCAGGGTGCGTCGTTAGGGTGCGTCAGGGTGCGTCGTTAGGGTGCGTCAGGGTGCGTCGTTAGGGTGCGTCAGGGTGCGTCGTTAGGGTGCGTCAGGGTGCGTTGTTAGGGTGCGTCGGGGTGCGTCGTTAGGGTTCGTCAGGGTGCGTCGTTAGGGTGCGTCAGGGTGCGTCGTTAGGGTG
This sequence comes from Salvelinus alpinus, assembly GCF_045679555.1. Taxonomy (NCBI): domain Eukaryota; kingdom Metazoa; phylum Chordata; class Actinopteri; order Salmoniformes; family Salmonidae; genus Salvelinus; species Salvelinus alpinus. The sequence continues at coordinate 53,335 of NW_027256051.1, forward strand.
CGTCAGGGTGCGTCGTTAGGGTGCGTCAGGGTGCGTCGTTAGGGTTCGTCAGGGTGCGTCGTTAGGGTGCGTCAGGGTGCATCGTTAGGGTGCGTCAGGGTGCGTCATTAGGGTTCGTCAGGGTGCGTCGTTAGGGTGTGTCAGGGTGCGTCGTTAGGGTGCGTCGTTAGGGGTCGTCAGGGTGCGTCGTTAGGGTGCGTCAGGGTGCGTCGTTAGGGTTCGTCAGGGTGCGTCGTTAGGGTGCGTCAGGGTGTGTCGTTAGGGTGCGTCAGGGTGCGTCGTTAGGGTTCGTCAGGGTGCGTTGTGTCGTCAGGGTGCGTTGTTAGGGTGTGTCAGGGTGCGTCGTTAGGGTGCGTCAGGGTGCGTCCTGTCGTTAGGGTGCGTCGTTACGGTGCGTCAGGGTGCGTCGTTAGGGTTCGTCAGGGTGCGTTGTGTCGTCAGGGTGCGTTGTTAGGGTGTGTCAGGGTGCGTCGTTAGGGTGTGTCAGGGTGCGTCGTTAGGGTGCGTCAGGGTGCGTCGTTAGGGTGCGTCAGGGTGCGTCGTTAGGGTGCGTCAGGGTGCGTCGTTAGGGTGCGTCAGGGTGCGTCGTTAGGGTTCGTCAGGGTGCGTCGTTAGGGTTCGTCAGGGTGCGTCGTTAGGGTTCGTCAGGGTGCGTCGTTAGGGTGCGTCAGGGTGCATCGTTAGGGTGCGTCAGGGTGCGTCATTAGGGTTCGTCAGGGTGCGTCGTTAGGGTGTGTCAGGGTGCGTCGTTAGGGTGCGTCGTTAGGGTTCGTCAGGGTGCGTCGTTAGGGTGCGTCAGGGTGCGTCGTTAGGGTTCGTCAGGGTGCGTCGTTAGGGTGCGTCAGGGTGCATCGTTAGGGTGCGTCAGGGTGCGTCATTAGGGTTCGTCAGGGTGCGTCGTTAGGGTGTGTCAGGGTGCGTCGTTAGGGTGCGTCGTTAGGGTGCGTCGTTAGGGTTCGTCAGGGTGCGTCGTTAGGGTGCGTCAGGGTGCGTCGTTAGGGTTCGTCAGGGTGCGTCGTTAGGGTGCGTCAGGGTGTGTTGTTAGGGTGCGTCAGGGTGCGTCGTTAGGGTTCGTCAGGGTGCGTTGTGTCGTCAGGTTGCGTTGTTAGGGTGCGTCAGGGTGCGTGGTTAGGGTGTGTCAGGGTGCGTCGTTAGGGTGCGTCAGGGTGCGTCGTTAGGGTTCGTCTGGGTGCGTTGTGTCGTCAGGGTGCGTTGTTAGGGTGTGTCAGGGTGCGTCGTTAGGGTGCGTCAGGGTGCGTCCTGTCGTTAGGGTGCGTCGTTACGGTGCGTCAGGGTGCGTCGTTAGGGTTCGTCAGGGTGCGTTGTGTCGTCAGGGTGCGTTGTTAGGGTGTGTCAGGGTGCGTCGTTAGGGTGCGTCAGGGTGCGTCGTTAGGGTGCGTCAGGGTGCGTCGTTAGGGTTCGTCAGGGTGCGTCGTTAGGGTGCGTCAGGGTGCGTCGTTAGGGTGCGTCAGGGTGCGTTGTTAGGGTGCGTCGGGGTGCGTCGTTAGGGTGCGTCAGGGTGCGTCGTTAGGGTTCGTCAGGGTGCGTCGTTAGGGTTCGTCAGGGTGCGTCGTTAGGGTGCGTCAGGGTGCGTCGTTAGGGTGCATCAGGGTGCGTCGTTAGGGTGCGTCAGGGTGCGTCGTTAGGGTGCGTCAGGGTGCGTCGTTAGGGTTCGTCAGGGTGTGTTGTGTCGTCAGGGTGCGTTGTTAGGGTGCGATAGGGTGCGTCGTTAGGGTGCGTCGTTAGGGTGCGATAGGGTGCGTCGTTAGCGTTCGTCAGGGTGCGTTTTGTCGTCAGGGTGCGTTGTTAGGGTGCGTCAGGGTGCGTCGTTAGGGTGTGTCAGGGTGCGTCGTTAGGGTGCGTCGGTAGGGTGCGATAGGGTGCGTCGTTAGGGTGCGTCGTTAGGGTTCGTCAGGGTGCGTTGTGTCGTCAGGGTGCGTTGTTAGGGTGCGTCAGGGTGCGTTGTTAGGGTGTGTCAGGGTGCGTCGTTAGGGTGCGATAGGGTGCGTCGTTAGGGTGCGTCGTTAGGGCGCGTTGTTTCGTTAGGGTGCGTTGTTAGGGTTCGTCAGGGTGCGTCGTTAGGGTGCGTCAGGGTGCGTCGTTAGGGTTCGTCAGGGTGCGTCGTTAGGGTGCGTCAGGGTGCGTTGTGTCGTCAGGGTGCGTCGTTAGGGTGCGTCAGGGTGCGTCGTTAGGGTGCGTCAGGGTGCGTCGTTAGGGTTCGTCAGGGTGCGTCCTGTCGTTAGGGTGCGTCGTTAGGGTTCGTCAGGGTGCGTCGTTAGGGTGTGTCAGGGTGCGTCGTTAGGGTTCGTCAGGGTGCGTCGTTAGGGTGCGTCAAGGTGCGTTGTGTCGTCAGGGTGCGTTGTTAGGGTGCGTCAGGGTGCGTCGTTAGGGTGCGTCAGGGTGCGTCGTTAGGGTGTGTCAGGGTGCGTCGTTAGGGTTCGTCAGGGTGCGTCGTTAGGGTGCGTCAGGGTGCGTTGTGTCGTCAGGGTGCGTCGTTAGGGTGCGTCAGGGTGCGTCGTTAGGGTGCGTCAGGGTGCGTCGTTAGGGTTCGTCAGGGTGCGTCCTGCCGTTAGGGTGCGTCGTTAGGGTTCGTCAGGGTGCGTCGTTAGGGTGCGTCAGGGTGCGTCGTTCAGGGTGCGTCGTTAGGGTGCGTCAGGGTGCGTTGTGTCGTCAGGGTGCGTCGTTAGGGTGCGTCAGGGTGCGTCGTTAGGGTGCGTCAGGGTGCGTCGTTAGGGTTCGTCAGGGTGCGTCGTTAGGGTTCGTCAGGGTGCGTCGTTAGGGTGCGTCAGGGTGTGTCGTTAGGGTGCGTCAGGGTGCGTCGTTAGGGTTCGTCAGGGTGCGTTGTGTCGTCAGGGTGCTTTGTTAGGGTGTGTCAGGGTGCGTCGTTAGGGTTCGTCAGGGTGCGTCGTTAGGGTGCGTCAGGGTGCGTCGTTAGGGTGCGTCAGGGTGCGTCGTTAGGGTTCGTCAGGGTGCGTTGTGTCGTCAGGGTGCGTTGTTAGGGTGTGTCAGGGTGCGTCGTTAGGGTGCGATAAGGTGCGTCGTTAGGGTGCGTCGTTAGGGTGCGTCAGGGTGCGTCGTTAGGGTGCGATAGGGTGCGTCGTTAGGGTGCGTCGTTAGGGTTCGTCAGGGTGCGTCGTTAGGGTGCGTCAGGGTGCGTCGTTAGGGTTCGTCAAGGTGCGTCGTTAGGGTGCGTCAGGGTGCGTCGTTAGGGTGCGTCAGGGTGCGTCGTTAGGGTTCGTCAGGGTGTGTTGTGTCGTCAGGGTGCGTTGTTAGGGTGCGTCAGGGTGCGTCGTTAGGGTGTGTCACGGTGCGTCGTTAGGGTGCGATAGGGTGCGTCGTTAGGGTGCGTCGTTAGGGTGCGATAGGGTGCGTCGTTAGGGTGCATCGTTAGGGTGCGTCAGGGTGCGTTTTGTTGTCAGGGGGCGTCGTTAGGGTGCGTCAGGGTGCGTCGTTAGGGTGCGTCAGGGTGCGTCGTTAGGGTTCGTCAGGGTGCGTTGTGTCGTCAGGGTGCGTTGTTAGGGTGTGTCAGGGTGCGTCGTTAGGGTTCGTCAGGGTGCGTCGTTAGGGTGCGTCAGGGTGCGTCGTTAGGGTGCGTCAGGGTGCGTCGTTAGGGTTCGTCAGGGTGCGTTGTGTCGTCAGGGTGCGTTGTTAGGGTGTGTCAGGGTGCGTCGTTAGGGTGCGTCGTTAGGGTTCGTCAGGGTGCGTCGTTAGGGTGCGTCAGGGTGCGTCGTTAGGGTGCATCGTTAGGGTGCGTCAGGGTGCTTCGTTAGGGTTCGTCAGGGTGCGTCGTTAGGGTGCGTCAGGGTGCGTCGTTAGGGTGCGTCAGGGTGCGTCATTAGGGTTCGTCAGGGTGCGTCGTTAGGGTTCGTCAGGGTGCGTCGTTAGGGTGCGTCAGGGTGCGTCGTTAGGGTGCGTCAGGGTGCGTTGTGTCGTTAGGGTGCGTTGTTAGGGTGCGTCAGGGTGCGTCAGGGTGCGTCAGGGTGCGTCCTGTCGTTAGGGTGCATCGTTACGGTGCGTCAGGGTGCGTCGTTAGGGTTCGTCAGGGTGCGTTGTGTCGTCAGGGTGCGTTGTTAGGGTGTGTCAGGGTGCGTCGTTAGGGTGCGTCAGGGTGCGACGTTAGAGTGCGTCAGGGTGCGTCGTTAGGGTGCGTCAGGGTGCGTCGTTAGGGTTCGTCAGGGTGCGTCGTTAGGGTTCGTCAGGGTGAGTTGTGTCGTCAGGGTGCGTTGTTAGGGTGCGTCAGGGTGCGTCGTTAGGGTGCGTCAGGGTGCATCGTTAGGGTTCGTCAGGGTGCGTCGTTAGGGTTCGTCAGGGTGCGTTGTGTCGTCAGGGTGCGTTGTTAGGGTGCGTCAGGGTGCGTCGTTAGGGTGCGTCAGGGTGCGTCGTTAGGGTGCGTCAGGGTGCGTCGTTAGGGTTCGCCAGAGTGCGTCGTTAGGGTTCGTCAGGGTGCGTCGTTAGGGTGCGTCAGGGTGCGTCGTTAGGGTGCGTCAGGGTGCGTCGTTAGGGTGCGTCAGGGTGCGTTGTGTCGTTAGGGTGCGTCGTTAGGGTTCGTCAGGGTGCGTCGTTAGGGTGTGTCGTGTCGTTAGGGTGCGTTGTTAGGGTGCGTCAGGGTGCGTCAGGGTGCGTCGTTAGGGTGCGTCAGGGTGCGTCCTGTCGTTAGGGTGCGTTGTTAGGGTGCGTCAGGGTGCGTCGTTAGGGTGCGTCAGGGTGCGTCCTGTTGTTAGGGTGCGTCGTTAGGGTTCGTCAGGGTGCGTCGTTAGGGTGCGTCAGGGTGCGTCGTTAGGGTGCGTCAGGGTGCGTCGTTAGGGTTCGTCAGGGTGCGTCGTTAGGGTGCGTCAGGGTGCGTCGTTAGGGTGCGTCGTTAGGGTTCGTCAGGGTGCGTTGTGTCGTCAGGGTGCGTTGTTAGGGTGTGTCAGGGTGCGTCGTTAGGGTGCGTCAGGGTGCGTCCTGTCGTTAGGGTGCGTTGTTAGGGTGCGTCAGGGTGCGTCGTTAGGGTGCGTCAGGGTGCGTCCTGTTGTTAGGGTGCATCGTTAGGGTTCGTCAGGGTGCGTCGTTAGGGTGCGTCAGGGTGCGTTGTTAGGGTGCGTCAGGGTGCGTCGTTAGGGTTCGTTAGGGTGCGTCGTTAGGGTGCGTCAGGGTGCGTTGTTAGGGTGCGTTGTTAGGGTGCGTCAGGGTGCGTCAGGGTGCGTCAGGGTGCGTCCTGTCGTTAGGGTGCGTCGTTACGGTGTGTCAGGGTGCGGTTAGGGTTCGTCAGGGTGCGTCGTTAGGGTTCGTCAGGGTTCGTCAGGGTGCGTCGTTAGGGTGCGTCAGGGTGCGTCGTTAGGGTGCGTCAGGGTGCGTCGTTAGGGTTCGTCAGGGTGCGTTGTGTCGTCAGGGTGCGTTGTTAGGGTGTGTCAGGGTGCGTCGTTAGGGTTCGTCAGGGTGCGTCGTTAGGGTGCGTCGTTAGGGTTCGTCAGGGTGCGTCGTTAGGGTGCGTCAGGGTGCGTCGTTAGGGTGCATCGTTAGGGTGCGTCAGGGTGCTTCGTTAGGGTTCGTCAGGGTGCGTCGTTAGGGTGCGTCAGGGTGCGTCGTTAGGGTGCGTCAGGGTGCGTCGTTAGGTTTCGTCAGGGTGCGTCGTTAGGGTGCGTCAGGGTGCGTCGTTAGGGTGCGTCAGGGTGCGTCGTTAGGGTGCGTCAGGGTGCGTTGTGTCGTTAGGGTGCGTTGTTAGGGTGCGTCAGGGTGCGTCAGGGTGCGTCAGGGTGCGTCCTGTCGTTAGGGTGCATCGTTACGGTGCGTCAGGGTGCGTCGTTAGGGTTCGTCAGGGTGCGTTGTGTCGTCAGGGTGCGTTGTTAGGGTGTGTCAGGGTGCGTCGTTAGGGTGCGTCAGGGTGCGACGTTAGGGTGCGTCAGGGTGCGTCGTTAGGGTGCGTCAGGGTGCGTCGTTAGGGTGCGTCAGGGTGCGTCGTTAGGGTTCGTCAGGGTGAGTTGTGTCGTCAGGGTGCGTTGTTAGGGTGCGTCAGGGTGCGTCGTTAGGGTGCGTCAGGGTGCGTCGTTAGGGTGCGTCAGGGTGCGTTGTGTCGTTAGGGTGCGTTGTTAGGGTGCGTCAGGGTGCGTCGTTAGGGTGCGTCAGGGTGCGTCCTGTCGTTAGGGTGCGTTGTTAGGGTGCGTCAGGGTGCGTCGTTAGGGTGCGTCAGGGTGCGTTGTTAGGGTGCATCAGGGTGCGTCGTTAGGGTGCGTCAGGGTGCGTCGTTAGGGTGCATCAGGGTGCGTCGTTAGGGTTCGTCAGGGTGCGTTGTGTCGTCAGGGTGCGTTGTTAGGGTGCGTCAGGGTGCGTCGTTAGGGTGTGTCAGGGTGCGTCGTTAGGGTGCGTCGTTTGGGTTCGTCAGGGTGCGTCGTTAGGGTGCGTCACGGTGCGTCGTTAGGGTTCGTCAGGGTGCGTCGTTAGGGTGCGTCAGGGTGCGTCGTTCGGGTGCGTCAGGGTGCGTCGTTAGGGTTCGTCAGGGTGTGTTGTGTCGTCAGGGTGCGTTGTTAGGGTGCGTCAGGGTGCGTCGTTAGGGTGTGTCAGGGTGCGTCGTTAGGGTGCGATAGGGTGCGTCGTAGGGTGCGATAGGGTGCGTCGTTAGCGTTCGTCAGGGTGCGTTTTGTCGTCAGGGTGCGTTGTTAGGGTGCGTCAGGGTGAGTCGTTAGGGTGTGTCAGGGTGCGTCGTTAGGGTGCGATAGGGTGCGTCGTTAGGGTGCGATAGGGTGCGATAGGGTGCGTCGTTAGGGTGCGTTGTTAGGGTTCGTCAGGGTGCGTTGTGTCGTCAGGGTGCGTTGTTAGGGTGCGTCAGGGTGCGTCGTTAGGGTGTGTCAGGGTGCGTCGTTAGGGTGCGATAGGGTGCGTCGTTAGGGTGCGTCGTTAGGGCGCGTTGTGTCGTTAGGGTGCGTTGTTAGGGTTCGTCAGGGTGCGTCGTTAGGGTGTGTCAGGGTGCGTCGTTAGGGTTCGTCAGGGTGCGTCGTTAGGGTGCGTCAGGGTGCGTTGTGTCGTCAGGGTGCGTCGTTAGGGTGCGTCAGGGTGCGTCGTTAGGGTGCGTCAGGGTGCGTCGGTTCGTCAGGGTGCGTCCTGTCGTTAGGGTGCGTCGTTAGGGTTCGTCAGGGTGCGTCGTTAGGGTGTGTCAGGGTGCGTCGTTAGGGTGCGTCAGGGTGCGTTGTTAGGGCTCGTCAGGGTGCGTTGTGTCGTCAGGGTGCGTTGTTAAGGTGTGTCTGGGTGCGTCGTTAGAGTGCGATAGGGTGCGTCGTTAGGGTTCGTCAGGATGCGTCGTTAGGGTTCGTCAGGGTGTGTCGTCAGGGTGCGTTTTGTCATCAGGGTGCGTTGTTAGGGTGCGTCAGGGTGCGTCGTTAGGGTGTGTCACGGTGCGTCGTTAGGGTGCGATAGGGTGCGTCGTTAGGGTGCGTCGTTAGGGTTCGTCAGGGTGCGTTGTGTCGTCAGGGTGTGTTGTTAGGGTGCGTCAGGGTGCGTCGTTAGGGTGTGTCAGGGTGCGTCGTTAGGGTTCGTCAGGGTGCGTTGTGTCGTCAGGGTGCGTTGTTAGGGTGTGTCAGGGTGCGTCGTTAGGGTGCGTCAGGGTGCGACGTTAGGGTGCGTCAGGGTGCGTCCTGTTGTTAGGGTGCGTCGTTAGGGTTCGTCAGGGTGCGTCGTTAGGGTGCGTCAGGGTGCGTCGTTAGGGTGCGTCAGGGTGCGTCGTTAGGGTGCGTCAGGGTGCGTCGTTAGGGTGCGTCAGGGTGCGTCGTTAGGGTGCGTCGTTAGGGTTCGTCAGGGTGCGTTGTGTCGTCAGGGTGCGTTGTTAGGGTGTGTCAGGGTGCGTCGTTAGGGTGCGTCAGGGAGCGTCCTGTCGTTAGGGTGCGTTGTTAGGGTGCGTCAGGGTGCGTCGTTAGGGTGCGTCAGGGTGCGTCCTGTTGTTAGGGTGCGTCGTTAGGGTTCGTCAGGGTGCGTCGTTAGGGTGCGTCAGGGTGCGTCGTTAGGGTGCGTCAGGGTGCGTCGTTAGGGTTCGTCAGGGTGCGTCGTTAGGGTGCGTCAGGGTGCGTTGTTAGGGTGCGTCAGGGTGCGTCAGGGTGCGTCAGGGTGCGTCGTTAGGGTTCGTCAGGGTTCGTCGTCGTTAGGGTGCGTCAGGGTGCGTCGTTAGGGTGCGTCAGGGTGCGTCGTTAGGGTTCGTCAGGGTGCGTTGTGTCGTCAGGGTGCGTTGTTAGGGTGTGTCAGGGTGCGTCGTTAGGGTTCGTCAGGGTGCGTCGTTAGGGTGCGTCGTTAGGGTTCGTCAGGGTGCGTCGTTAGGGTGCGTCAGGGTGCGTCGTTAGGGTGCATCGTTAGGGTGCGTCAGGGTGCTTCGTTAGGGTTCGTCAGGGTGCGTAGTTAGGGTGCGTCAGGGTGCGTCGTTAGGGTGCGTCAGGGTGCGTCATTAGGGTTCGTCAGGGTGCGTCGTTAGGGTTCGTCAGGGTGCGTCGTTAGGGTGCGTCAGGGTGCGTCGTTAGGGTGCGTCAGGGTGCGTTGTGTCGTTAGGGTGCGTTGTTAGGGTGCGTCAGGGTGCGTCAGGGTGCGTCGGGGTGCGTCCTGTCGTTAGGGTGCATCGTTACGGTGCGTCAGGGTGCGTCGTTAGGGTTCGTCAGGGTGCGTTGTGTCGTCAGGGTGCGTTGTTAGGGTGTGTCAGGGTGCGTCGTTAGGGTGCGTCAGGGTGCGACGTTAGGGTGCGTCAGGGTGCGTCGTTAGGGTGCGTCAGGGTGCGTCGTTAGGGTTCGTCAGGGTGCGTCGTTAGGGTTCGTCAGGGTGAGTTGTGTCGTCAGGGTGCGTTGTTAGGGTGCGTCAGGGTGCGTCGTTAGGGTGCGTCAGGGTGCGTCGTTAGGGTTCGTCAGGGTGCGTCGTTAGGGTTCGTCAGGGTGCGTTGTGTCGTCAGGGTGCGTTGTTAGGGTGCGTCAGGGTGCGTCGTTAGGGTGCGTCAGGGTGCGTCGTTAGGGTGCGTCAGGGTGCTTCGTTAGGGTTCGTCAGGGTGCGTCGTTAGGGTTCGTCAGGGTGCGTCGTTAGGGTGCGTCAGGGTGCGTCGTTAGGGTGCGTCAGGGTGCGTCGTTAGGGTGCGTCAGGGTGCGTTGTGTCGTTAGGGTGCGTTGTTAGGGTGCGTCAGGGTGCGTCGTTAGGGTGCGTCAGGGTGCGTCCTGTCGTTAGGGTGCGTTGTTAGGGTGCGTCAGGGTGCGTCGTTAGGGTGCGTCAGGGTGCGTCCTGTTGTTAGGGTGCGTCGTTAGGGTTCGTCAGGGTGCGTCGTTAGGGTGCGTCAGGGTGCGTCGTTAGGGTGCGTCAGGGTGCGTCGTTAGGGTTCGTCAGGGTGCGTCGTTAGGGTGCGTCAGGGTGCGTCGTTAGGGTGCGTCAGGGTGCGTCGTTAGGGTTCGTCAGGGTGCGTTGTGTTGTCAGGGTGCGTTGTTAGGGTGTGTCAGGGTGCGTCGTTAGGGTGCGTCAGGGTGCGTCCTGTCGTTAGGGTGCGTTGTTAGGGTGCGTCAGGGTGCGTCGTTAGGGTGCGTCAGGGTGCGTCATTAGGGTTCGTCAGGGTGCGTCGTTAGGGTGCGTCAGGGTGCGTCGTTAGGGTTCGTCAGGGTGCGTCGTTAGGGTAAGTCAGGGTGCGTCGTTAGGGTGCGTCAGGGTGCGTCTTTAGGGTGCATCGTTAGGGTGCGTCAGGGTGCTTCGTTAGGGTTCGTCAGGGTGCGTCGTTAGGGTGCGTCAGGGTGCGTCATTAGGGTGCGTCAGGGTGCGTCGTTAGGGTTCGTCAGGGTGCGTCGTTAAGGTTCGTCAGGGTGCGTCGTTAGGCTGCGTCAGGGTGCGTCGTTAGGGTGCGTCAGGGTGCGTTGTGTCATTAGGGTGCGTTGTTAGGGTGCGTCAGGGTGCGTCAGGGTGCGTCAGGGTGCGTCCTGTCGTTAGGGTGCGTCGTTACGGTGCGTCAGGGTGCGTCGTTAGGGTTCGTCAGGGTGCGTCGTTAGGGTTCGTCAGGGTTCGTCAGGGTGCGTTGTTAGGGTGCGTCAGGGTGCGTCGTTAGGGTGCGTCAGGGTGCGTCGTTAGGGTTCGTCAGGGTGCGTTGTGTCGTCAGGGTGCGTTGTTAGGGTGTGTCAGGGTGCGTCGTTAGGGTGCGTCAGGGTGCGTCCTGTCGTTAGGGTGCGTCGTTACGGTGCGTCAGGGTGCGTCGTTAGGGTTCGTCAGGGTGCGTTGTGTCGTCAGGGTGCGTTGTTAGGGTGTGTCAGGGTGCGTCGTTAGGGTGCGTCAGGGTGCGTCGTTAGGGTGCGTCAGGGTGCGTCGTTAGGGTGCGTCAGGGTGCGTCGTTAGGGTGCGTCAGGGTAGGTCCTGTCGTTAGGGTGCGTTGTTAGGGTGCGTCAGGGTGCGTCGTTAGGGTGCGTCAGGGTGCGTCTTTAGGGTGCGTCAGGGTGCGTCGTTAGGGTGCGTCAGGGTGCATCGTTAGGGTTCGTCAGGGTGCGTCGTTAGGGTGCGTCGTTAGGGTTCGTCAGGGTGCGTCGTTAGGGTGCGTCAGGGTGCGTCGTTAGGGTGCATCGTTAGGGTGCGTCAGGGTGCTTCGTTAGGGTTCGTCAGGGTGCGTCGCTAGGGTGCGTCAGGGTGCATCGTTAGGGTGCGTCAGGGTGCGTCAGGGTTCGTCAGGGTGCGTCGTTAGGGTGCGTCAGGGTGCGTCGTTAGGGTGCGTCAGGGTGCGTCGTTAGGGTGCGTCAGGGTGCGTCGTTAGGGTGCGTCAGGGTGCGTCGTTAGGGTTCGTCAGGGTGCGTTGTGTCGTCAGGGTGCGTTGTTAGGGTGCGTCAAGGTGCGTCAGGGTGCGTCAGGGTGCGTCGTTAGGGTGCGTCAGGGTGCTTCGTTAGGGTTCGTCAGGGTGCGTCGTTAGGGTTCGTCAGGGTGCGTCGTTAGGGTGCGTCAGGGTGCGTCGTTAGGGTGCGTCAGGGTGCGTCGTTAGGGTGCGTCAGGGTGCGTTGTGTCGTCAGGGTGCGTTGTTAGGGTGCGTCAGGGTGCGCCGTTAGGGTGCGTCAGGGTGCGTCCTGTCGTTAGGGTGCGTTGTTAGGGTGCGTCAGGGTGCGTCGTTAGGGTGCGTCAGGGTGCGTCGTTAGGGTGCGTCAGGGTGCGTCGTTAGGGTGCGTCAGGGTGCGTCGTTAGGGTTCGTCAGGGTGCGTTGTGTTGTCAGGGTGCGTTGTTAGGGTGTGTCAGGGTGCGTCGTTAGGGTGCGTCAGGGTGCGTCCTGTCGTTAGGGTGCGTTGTTAGGGTGCGTCAGGGTGCGTCGTTAGGGTGGTCAGGGTGCGTCATTAGGGTTCGTCAGGGTGCGTCGTTAGGGTGCGTCAGGGTGCGTCGTTAGGGTTCGTCAGGGTGCGTCGTTAGGGTAAGTCAGGGTGCGTCGTTAGGGTGCGTCAGGGTGCGTCTTTAGGGTGCGTCAGGGTGCGTCGTTAGGGTGCGTCAGGGTGCGTCGTTAGGGTTCGTCAGGGTGCGTCGTTAGGGTTCGTCAGGGTGCGTCGTTAGGCTGCGTCAGGGTGCGTCGTTAGGGTGCGTCAGGGTGCGTTGTGTCATTAGGGTGCGTTGTTAGGGTGCGTCAGGGTGCGTCAGGGTGCGTCAGGGTGCGTCCTGTCGTTAGGGTGCGTCGTTACGGTGCGTCAGGGTGCGTCGTTAGGGTTCGTCAGGGTGCGTCGTTAGGGTTCGTCAGGGTTCGTCAGGGTGCGTCGTTAGGGTGTGTCAGGGTGCGTCGTTAGGGTGCGTCAGGGTGCGTCGTTAGGGTTCGTCAGGGTGCGTTGTGTCGTCAGGGTGCGTTGTTAGGGTGTGTCAGGGTGCGTCGTTAGGGTGCGTCAGGGTGCGTCCTGTCGTTAGGGTGCGTCGTTACGGTGCGTCAGGGTGCGTCGTTAGGGTTCGTCAGGGTGCGTTGTGTCGTCAGGGTGCGTTGTTAGGGTGTGTCAGGGTGCGTCGTTAGGGTGCGTCAGGGTGCGTCGTTAGGGTGCGTCAGGGTGCGTCGTTAGGGTGCGTCAGGGTGCGTCGTTAGGGTGCGTCAGGGTAGGTCCTGTCGTTAGGGTGCGTTGTTAGGGTGCGTCAGGGTGCGTCGTTAGGGTGCGTCAGGGTGCGTCTTTAGGGTGCGTCAGGGTGCGTCGTTAGGGTGCGTCAGGGTGCATCGTTAGGGTTCGTCAGGGTGCGTCGTTAGGGTGCGTCGTTAGGGTTCGTCAGGGTGCGTCGTTAGGGTGCGTCAGGGTGCGTCGTTAGGGTGCATCGTTAGGGTGCGTCAGGGTGCGTCGTTAGGGTTCGTCAGGGTGCGTCGTTAGGGTGCGTCAGGGTGCGTCGTTAGGGTGCGTCAGGGTGTTCGTCAGGGTGCGTCGTTAGGGTGCGTCAGGGTGCGTCGTTAGGGTGCGTCAGGGTGCGTCGTTAGGGTTCGTCAGGGTGCGTCGTCAGGGTGCGTTGTGTCGTCAGGGTGCGTTGTTAGGGTGCGTCAGGGTGCGTCGTTAGGGTGCGTCAGGGTGCGTCGTTAGGGTGCGTCAGGGTGCTTCGTTAGGGTTCGTCAGGGTGCGTCGTTAGGGTTCGTCAGGGTGCGTCGTTAGGGTGCGTCAGGGTGCGTCGTTAGGGTGCGTCAGGGTGCGTCGTTAGGGTGCGTCAGGGTGCGTTGTGTCGTTAGGGTGTGTTGTTAGGGTGCGTCAGGGTGCGTCGTTAGGGTGCGTCAGGGTGCGTCCTGTCGTTAGGGTGCGTTGTTAGGGTGCGTCAGGGTGCGTCGTTAGGGTGCGTCAGGGTGCGTCCTGTTGTTAGGGTGCGTCGTTAGGGTTCGTCAGGGTGCGTCGTTAGGGTGCGTCAGGGTGCGTCGTTAGGGTGCGTCAGGGTGCGTCGTTAGGGTTCGTCAGGGTGCGTCGTTAGGGTGCGTCAGGGTGCGTCGTTAGGGTGCGTCAGGGTGCGTCGTTAGGGTTCGTCAGGGTGCGTCGTTAGGGTGCGTCAGGGTGCGTCGTTAGGGTGCGTCAGGGTGCGTCGTTAGGGTTCGTCAGGGTGCGTCGTTAGGGTGCGTCAGGGTGCGTCGTTAGGGTGCGTCAGGGTGCGTCGTTAGGGTGCGTCAGGGTGCGTCGTTAAGGTTCGTCAGGGTGCGTCGTTAGGCTGCGTCAGGGTGCGTCGTTAGGGTGCGTCAGGGTGCGTTGTGTCATTAGGGTGCGTTGTTAGGGTGCGTCAGGGTGCGTCAGGGTGCGTCAGGGTGCGTCCTGTCGTTAGGGTGCGTCGTTACGGTGCGTCAGGGTGCGTTGTTAGGGTTCGTTAGGGTGCGTCGTTAGGGTTCGTCAGGGTTCGTCAGGGTGCGTCGTTAGGGTGCGTCAGGGTGCGTCGTTAGGGTGCGTCAGGGTGCGTCGTTAGGGTTCGTCAGGGTGCGTTGTGTCGTCAGGGTGCGTTGTTAGGGTGTGTCAGGGTGCGTCGTTAGGGTGCGTCAGGGTGCGTCCTGTCGTTAGGGTGCGTCGTTACGGTGCGTCAGGGTGCGTCGTTAGGGTTCGTCAGGGTGCGTTGTGTCGTCAGGGTGCGTTGTTAGGGTGTGTCAGGGTGCGTCGTTAGGGTGCGTCAGGGTGCGTCGTTAGGGTGCGTCAGGGTGCGTCGTTAGGGTGCGTCAGGGTGCGTCGTTAGGGTGCGTCAGGGTAGGTCCGTCGTTAGGGTGCGTCAGGGTGCGTCGTTAGGGTGCGTCAGGGTGCGTCTGTTGTTAGGGTGCGTCGTTAGGGTTCGTCAGGGTGCGTCGTTAGGGTGCGTCAGGGTGCGTCGTTAGGGTGCGTCAGGGTGCGTCGTTAGGGTGCGTCAGGGTGCGTCGTTAGGGTGCGTCAGGGTGCGTCGTTAGGGTGCGTCAGGGTGCGTCGTTAGGGTGCGTCAGGGTGCGTTGTGTCATTAGGGTGCGTTGTTAGGGTGCGTCAGGGTGCGTCAGGGTGCGTCAGGGTGCGTCCTGTCGTTAGGGTGCGTCGTTACGGTGCGTCAGGGTGCGTTGTTAGGGTTCGTCAGGGTGCGCGTTGTTAGGGTTCGTCAGGGTGCGTCGTTAGGGTGCGTCAGGGTGCGTCGTTAGGGTGCGTCAGGGTGCGTCGTTAGGGTTCGTCAGGGTGCGTTGTGTCGTCAGGGTGCGTTGTTAGGGTGTGTCAGGGTGCGTCGTTAGGGTGCGTCAGGGTGCGTCCTGTCGTTAGGGTGCGTCGTTACGGTGCGTCAGGGTGCGTCGTTAGGGTTCGTCAGGGTGCGTTGTGTCGTCAGGGTGCGTTGTTAGGGTGTGTCAGGGTGCGTCGTTAGGGTGCGTCAGGGTGCGTCGTTAGGGTGCGTCAGGGTGCGTCGTTAGGGTGCGTCAGGGTGCGTCGTTAGGGTGCGTCAGGGTAGGTCCTGTCGTTAGGGTGCGTTGTTAGGGTGCGTCAGGGTGCGTCGTTAGGGTGCGTCAGGGTGCGTCCTGTTGTTAGGGTGCGTCGTTAGGGTTCGTCAGGGTGCGTCGTTAGGGTGCGTCAGGGTGCGTCGTTAGGGTGCGTCAGGGTGCGTCGTTAGGGTTCGTCAGGGTGCGTCGTTAGGGTGCGTCAGGGTGCGTCGTTAGGGTGCGTCAGGGTGCGTCGTTAGGGTTCGTCAGGGTGCGTTGTGTTGTCAGGGTGCGTTGTTAGGGTGTGTCAGGGTGCGTCGTTAGGGTGCGTCAGGGTGCGTCCTGTCGTTAGGGTGCGTTGTTAGGGTGCGTCAGGGTGCGTCGTTAGGGTGCGTCAGGGTGCGTCATTAGGGTTCGTCAGGGTGCGTCGTTAGGGTGCGTCAGGGTGCGTCGTTAGGGTTCGTCAGGGTGCGTCGTTAGGGTAAGTCAGGGTGCGTCGTTAGGGTGCGTCAGGGTGCGTCTTTAGGGTGCATCGTTAGGGTGCGTCAGGGTGCTTCGTTAGGGTTCGTCAGGGTGCGTCGTTAGGGTGCGTCAGGGTGCGTCATTAGGGTGCGTCAGGGTGCGTCGTTAGGGTTCGTCAGGGTGCGTCGTTAAGGTTCGTCAGGGTGCGTCGTTAGGCTGCGTCAGGGTGCGTCGTTAGGGTGCGTCAGGGTGCGTTGTGTCATTAGGGTGCGTTGTTAGGGTGCGTCAGGGTGCGTCAGGGTGCGTCCTGTCGTTAGGGTGCGTCGTTACGGTGCGTCAGGGTGCGTCGTTAGGGTTCGTCAGGGTGCGTCGTTAGGGTTCGTCAGGGTTCGTCAGGGTGCGTCGTTAGGGTGCGTCAGGGTGCGTCTTTAGGGTGCGTCAGGGTGCGTCGTTAGGGTGCGTCAGGGTGCATCGTTAGGGTTCGTCAGGGTGCGTCGTTAGGGTGCGTCGTTAGGGTTCGTCAGGGTGCGTCGTTAGGGTGCGTCAGGGTGCGTCGTTAGGGTGCATCGTTAGGGTGCGTCAGGGTGCTTCGTTAGGGTTCGTCAGGGTGCGTCGCTAGGGTGCGTCAGGGTGCATCGTTAGGGTGCGTCAGGGTGCGTCAGGGTTCGTCAGGGTGCGTCGTTAGGGTGCGTCAGGGTGCGTCGTTAGGGTGCGTCAGGGTGCGTCGTTAGGGTTCGTCAGGGTGCGTCGTTAGGGTTCGTCAGGGTGCGTTGTGTCGTCAGGGTGCGTTGTTAGGGTGCGTCAGGGTGCGTCGTTAGGGTGCGTCAGGGTGCGTCGTTAGGGTGCGTCAGGGTGCTTCGTTAGGGTTCGTCAGGGTGCGTCGTTAGGGTTCGTCAGGGTGCGTCGTTAGGGTGCGTCAGGGTGCGTCGTTAGGGTGCGTCAGGGTGCGTCGTTAGGGTGCGTCAGGGTGCGTTGTGTCGTTAGGGTGCGTTGTTAGGGTGCGTCAGGGTGCGTCGTTAGGGTGCGTCAGGGTGCGTCCTGTCGTTAGGGTGCGTTGTTAGGGTGCGTCAGGGTGCGTCGTTAGGGTGCGTCAGGGTGCGTCCTGTTGTTAGGGTGCGTCGTTAGGGTTCGTCAGGGTGCGTCGTTAGGGTGCGTCAGGGTGCGTCGTTAGGGTGCGTCAGGGTGCGTCGTTAGGGTTCGTCAGGGTGCGTCGTTAGGGTGCGTCAGGGTGCGTCGTTAGGGTGCGTCAGGGTGCGTCGTTAGGGTTCGTCAGGGTGCGTTGTGTTGTCAGGGTGCGTTGTTAGGGTGTGTCAGGGTGCGTCGTTAGGGTGCGTCAGGGTGCGTCCTGTCGTTAGGGTGCGTTGTTAGGGTGCGTCAGGGTGCGTCGTTAGGGTGCGTCAGGGTGCGTCATTAGGGTTCGTCAGGGTGCGTCGTTAGGGTGCGTCAGGGTGCGTCGTTAGGGTTCGTCAGGGTGCGTCGTTAGGGTAAGTCAGGGTGCGTCGTTAGGGTGCGTCAGGGTGCGTCTTTAGGGTGCATCGTTAGGGTGCGTCAGGGTGCTTCGTTAGGGTTCGTCAGGGTGCGTCGTTAGGGTGCGTCAGGGTGCGTCATTAGGGTGCGTCAGGGTGCGTCGTTAGGGTTCGTCAGGGTGCGTCGTTAAGGTTCGTCAGGGTGCGTCGTTAGGCTGCGTCAGGGTGCGTCGTTAGGGTGCGTCAGGGTGCGTTGTGTCATTAGGGTGCGTTGTTAGGGTGCGTCAGGGTGCGTCAGGGTGCGTCCTGTCGTTAGGGTGCGTCGTTACGGTGCGTCAGGGTGCGTCGTTAGGGTTCGTCAGGGTGCGTCGTTAGGGTTCGTCAGGGTTCGTCAGGGTGCGTCGTTAGGGTGCGTCAGGGTGCGTCGTTAGGGTGCGTCAGGGTGCGTCGTTAGGGTTCGTCAGGGTGCGTTGTGTCGTCAGGGTGCGTTGTTAGGGTGTGTCAGGGTGCGTCGTTAGGGTGCGTCAGGGTGCGTGTAGGGTGCGTCGTTACGGTGCGTCAGGGTGCGTCGTTAGGGTTCGTCAGGGTGCATTGTGTCGTCAGGGTGCGTTGTTAGGGTGTGTCAGGGTGCGTCGTTAGGGTGCGTCAGGGTGCGTCGTTAGGGTGCGTCAGGGTGCGTCGTTAGGGTGCGTCAGGGTGCGTCGTTAGGGTGCGTCAGGGTAGGTCCTGTCGTTAGGGTGCGTTGTTAGGGTGCGTCAGGGTGCGTCGTTAGGGTGCGTCAGGGTGCGTCTTTAGGGTGCGTCAGGGTGCGTCGTTAGGGTGCGTCAGGGTGCATCGTTAGGGTTCGTCAGGGTGCGTCGTTAGGGTGCGTCGTTAGGGTTCGTCAGGGTGCGTCGTTAGGGTGCGTCAGGGTGCGTCGTTAGGGTGCATCGTTAGGGTGCGTCAGGGTGCTTCGTTAGGGTTCGTCAGGGTGCGTCGCTAGGGTGCGTCAGGGTGCATCGTTAGGGTGCGTCAGGGTGCGTCAGGGTTCGTCAGGGTGCGTCGTTAGGGTGCGTCAGGGTGCGTCGTTAGGGTGCGTCAGGGTGCATCGTTAGGGTTCGTCAGGGTGCGTCGTTAGGGTTCGTCAGGGTGCGTCGTTAGGGTGCGTCAGGGTGCGTCGTTAGGGTGCGTCAGGGTGCGTTGTGTCATTAGGGTGCGTTGTTAGGGTGCGTCAGGGTGCGTCAGGGTGCGTCAGGGTGCGTCCTGTCGTTAGGGTGCGTCGTTACGGTGCGTCAGGGTGCGTCGTTAGGGTTCGTCAGGGTGCGTCGTTAGGGTTCGTCAGGGTTCGTCAGGGTGCGTCGTTAGGGTGCGTCAGGGTGCGTCGTTAGGGTGCGTCAGGGTGCGTCGTTAGGGTTCGTCAGGGTGCGTTGTGTCGTCAGGGTGCGTTGTTAGGGTGTGTCAGGGTGCGTCGTTAGGGTGCGTCAGGGTGCGTCCTGTCGTTAGGGTGCGTCGTTACGGTGCGTCAGGGTGCGTCGTTAGGGTTCGTCAGGGTGCGTTGTGTCGTCAGGGTGCGTTGTTAGGGTGTGTCAGGGTGCGTCGTTAGGGTGCGTCAGGGTGCGTCGTTAGGGTGCGTCAGGGTGCGTCGTTAGGGTGCGTCAGGGTGCGTCGTTAGGGTGCGTCAGGGTAGGTCCTGTCGTTAGGGTGCGTTGTTAGGGTGCGTCAGGGTGCGTCGTTAGGGTGCGTCAGGGTGCGTCGTTAGGGTGCGTCAGGGTGCGTCGTTAGGGTGCGTCAGGGTAGGTCCTGTCGTTAGGGTGCGTCGTTAGGGTGCGTCAGGGTGCGTCGTTAGGGTGCGTCAGGGTGCGTCGTTAGGGTTCGTCAGGGTGCGTCGTTAGGGTTCGTCAGGGTGCGTCGTTAGGGTGCGTCAGGGTGCGTCGTTAGGGTTCGTCAGGGTTCGTCAGGGTGCGTCGTTAGGGTGCGTCAGGGTGCGTCGTTAGGGTGCAACAGGGTGCGTCGTTAGGGTTCGTCAGGGTGCGTTGTGTCGTCAGGGTGCGTTGTTAGGGTGTGTCAGGGTGCGTCGTTAGGGTGCGTCAGGGTGCGTCCTGTCGTTAGGGTGCGTCGTTACGGTGCGTCAGGGTGCGTCGTTAGGGTTCGTCAGGGTGCGTTGTGTCGTCAGGGTGCGTTGTTAGGGTGTGTCAGGGTGCGTCGTTAGGGTGCGTCAGGGTGCGTCGTTAGGGTGCGTCAGGGTGCGTCGTTAGGGTGCGTCAGGGTGCGTCGTTAGGGTGCGTCAGGGTAGGTCCTGTCGTTAGGGTGCGTTGTTAGGGTGCGTCAGGGTGCGTCGTTAGGGTGCGTCAGGGTGCGTCTTTAGGGTGCGTCAGGGTGCGTCGTTAGGGTGCGTCAGGGTGCGTCGTTAGGGTTCGTCAGGGTGCGTCAGGGTGCGTCGTTAGGGTTCGTCAGGGTGCGTCGTTAGGGTGCGTCAGGGTGCGTCGTTAGGGTGCGTCGTTAGGGTTCGTCAGGGTGCGTCGTTAGGGTGCGTCAGGGTGCGTCGCTAGGGTGCGTCAGGGTGCATCGTTAGGGTGCGTCAGGGTGCGTCAGGGTTCGTCAGGGTGCGTCGTTAGGGTGCGTCAGGGTGCGTCGTTAGGGTGCGTCAGGGTGCGTCGTTAGGGTTCGTCAGGGTGCGTCGTTAGGGTTCGTCAGGGTGCGTCGTTAGGGTGCGTCAGGGTGCGTCGTTAGGGTGCGTCAGGGTGCGTTGTGTCATTAGGGTGCGTTGTTAGGGTGCGTCAGGGTGCGTCAGGGTGCGTCAGGGTGCGTCCTGTCGTTAGGGTGCGTCGTTACGGTGCGTCAGGGTGCGTCGTTAGGGTTCGTCAGGGTGCGTCGTTAGGGTTCGTCAGGGTTCGTCAGGGTGCTTCGTTAGGGTGCGTCAGGGTGCGTCGTTAGGGTGCGTCAGGGTGCGTCGTTAGGGTTCGTCGGGGTGCGTTGTGTCGTTAGGGTGCGTTGTTAGGGTGCGTCAGGGTGCGTCGTTAGGGTGCGTCAGGGTGCTTCCTGTCGTTAGGGTACGTTGTTAGGGTTCGTCAGGGTGCGTTGTTAGGGTGCGTCAGGGTGCGTCGTTAGGGTTCGTCAGGGTGCGTCGTTAGGGTTCGTCAGGGTGCGTTGTGTCGTCAGGGTGCGTTGTTAGGGTGCGTCAGGGTGCGTCGTTAGGGTGCGTCAGGGTGCGTTGTGTCGTTAGGGTGCGTTGTTAGGGTGCGTCAGGGTGCGTCGTTAGGGTGCGTCAGGGTGCGTCGTTTCGTCAGGGTGCGTTGTGTCGTCAGGGTGCGTTGTTAGGGTGTGTCAGGGTGCGTCGTTAGGGTGCATCGTTAGGGTGCGTCAGGGTGCTTCGTTAGGGTTCGTCAGGGTGCGTTGTTAGGGTGCGTCAGGGTGCGTCGTTAGGGTGCGTCAGGGTGCGTTGTGTCATTAGGGTGCGTTGTTAGGGTGCGTCAGGGTGCGTCAGGGTGCGTCAGGGTGCGTCCTGTCGTTAGGGTGCGTCGTTACGGTGCGTCAGGGTGCGTCGTTAGGGTTCGTCAGGGTGCGTCGTTAGGGTGCGTCAGGGTGCGTCGTTAGGGTGCGTCAGGGTGCGTTGTTAGGGTGCGTCAGGGTGCGTCGTTAGGTTGCGTCAGGGTGCGTCATTAGGGTTCGTCAGGGTGCGTCGTTAGGGTGCGTCAGGGTGCGTCGTTAGGGTTCGTCAGGGTGCGTCGTTAGGGTAAGTCAGGGTGCGTCGTTAGGGTGCGTCAGGGTGCGTCTTTAGGGTGCATCGTTAGGGTGCGTCAGGGTGCTTCGTTAGGGTTCGTCAGGGTGCGTCGTTAGGGTGCGTCAGGGTGCGTCGTTAGGGTGCGTCAGGGTGCGTCGTTAGGGTTCGTCAGGGTGCGTCGTTAAGGTTCGTCAGGGTGCGTCGTTAGGCTGCGTCAGGGTGCGTCGTTAGGGTGCGTCAGGGTGCGTTGTGTCATTAGGGTGCGTTGTTAGGGTGCGTCAGGGTGCGTCAGGGTGCGTCCTGTCGTTAGGGTGCGTCGTTACGGTGCGTCAGGGTGCGTCGTTAGGGTTCGTCAGGGTGCGTCGTTAGGGTTCGTCAGGGTTCGTCAGGGTGCGTCGTTAGGGTGCGTCAGGGTGCGTCGTTAGGGTGCGTCAGGGTGCGTCGTTAGGGTTCGTCAGGGTGCGTTGTGTCGTCAGGGTGCGTTGTTAGGGTGTGTCAGGGTGCGTCGTTAGGGTGCGTCAGGGTGTTCTGTCGTTAGGGTGCGT
The DNA here is from genome assembly GCF_045679555.1 of Salvelinus alpinus. NCBI lineage: Eukaryota > Metazoa > Chordata > Actinopteri > Salmoniformes > Salmonidae > Salvelinus > Salvelinus alpinus. The sequence continues at coordinate 73,795 of NW_027256051.1, forward strand.
CAGGGTGCGTCGTTAGGGTGCGTCAGGGTGCATTGTGTCGTCAGGGTGCGTTGTTAGGGTGTGTCAGGGTGCGTCGTTAGGGTGCGTCAGGGTGCGTCGTTAGGGTGCGTCAGGGTGCGTCGTTAGGGTGCGTCAGGGTGCGTCGTTAGGGTGCGTCAGGGTAGGTCCTGTCGTTAGGGTGCGTTGTTAGGGTGCGTCAGGGTGCGTCGTTAGGGTGCGTCAGGGTGCGTCGTTAGGGTGCGTCAGGGTGCGTCGTTAGGGTGCGTCAGGGTGCATCGTTAGGGTTCGTCAGGGTGCGTCGTTAGGGTGCGTCGTTAGGGTTCGTCAGGGTGCGTCGTTAGGGTGCGTCAGTGTGCATCGTTAGGGTGCGTCAGGGTGCGTCGTTAGGGTTCGTCAGGGTGCGTCGTTAGGGTGCGTCAGTGTGCATCGTTAGGGTGCGTCAGGGTGCGTCAGGGTTCGTCAGGGTGCGTCGTTAGGGTGCGTCAGGGTGCGTCGTTAGGGTGCGTCAGGGTGCGTCGTTAGGGTTCGTCAGGGTGCGTCGTTAGGGTTCGTCAGGGTGCGTCGTTAGGCTGCGTCAGGGTGCGTCGTTAGGGTGCGTCAGGGTGCGTTGTGTCATTAGGGTGCGTTGTTAGGGTGCGTCAGGGTGCGTCAGGGTGCGTCAGGGTGCGTCCTGTCGTTAGGGTGCGTCGTTACGGTGCGTCAGGGTGCGTCGTTAGGGTTCGTCAGGGTGCGTCGTTAGGGTTCGTCAGGGTTCGTCAGGGTGCGTCGTTAGGGTGCGTCAGGGTGCGTCGTTAGGGTGCGTCAGGGTGCGTCGTTAGGGTTCGTCAGGGTGCGTTGTGTCGTCAGGGTGCGTTGTTAGGGTGTGTCAGGGTGCGTCGTTAGGGTGCGTCAGGGTGCGTCCTGTCGTTAGGGTGCGTCGTTACGGTGCGTCAGGGTGCGTCGTTAGGGTTCGTCAGGGTGCGTTGTGTCGTCAGGGTGCGTTGTTAGGGTGTGTCAGGGTGCGTCGTTAGGGTGCGTCAGGGTGCGTCGTTAGGGTGCGTCAGGGTGCGTCGTTAGGGTGCGTCAGGGTGCGTCGTTAGGGTGCGTCAGGGTAGGTCCTGTCGTTAGGGTGCGTTGTTAGGGTGCGTCAGGGTGCGTCGTTAGGGTGCGTCAGGGTGCGTCGTTAGGGTGCGTCAGGGTGCGTCGTTAGGGTGCGTCAGGGTAGGTCCTGTCGTTAGGGTGGGTCAGGGTGCGTCGTTAGGGTGCGTCAGGGTGCGTCGTTAGGGTGCGTCAGGGTGCGTCGTTAGGGTGCGTCAGGGTAGGTCCTGTCGTTAGGGTGCGTTGTTAGGGTGCGTCAGGGTGCGTCGTTAGGGTGCGTCAGGGTGCGTCTTTAGGGTGCGTCAGGGTGCGTCGTTAGGGTGCGTCAGGGTGCATCGTTAGGGTTCGTCAGGGTGCGTCGTTAGGGTGCGTCGTTAGGGTTCGTCAGGGTGCGTCGTTAGGGTGCGTCAGGGTGCGTCGTTAGGGTGCATCGTTAGGGTGCGTCAGGGTGCTTCGTTAGGGTTTGTCAGGGTGCGTCGCTAGGGTGCGTCAGGGTGCATCGTTAGGGTGCGTCAGGGTGCGTCAGGGTTCGTCAGGGTGCGTCGTTAGGGTGCGTCAGGGTGCGTCGTTAGGGTGCGTCAGGGTGCGTCGTTAGGGTTCGTCAGGGTGCGTCGTTAGGGTTCGTCAGGGTGCGTCGTTAGGGTGCGTCAGGGTGCGTCGTTAGGGTGCGTCAGGGTGCGTTGTGTCATTAGGGTGCGTTGTTAGGGTGCGTCAGGGTGCGTCGTTAGGGTGCGTCAGGGTGCGTCCTGTCGTTAGGGTGCGTCGTTACGGTGCGTCAGGGTGCGTCGTTAGGGTTCGTCAGGGTGCGTCGTTAGGGTTCGTCAGGGTTCGTCAGGGTGCTTCGTTAGGGTGCGTCAGGGTGCGTCGTTAGGGTGCGTCAGGGTGCGTCGTTAGGGTTCGTCGGGGTGCGTTGTGTCGTTAGGGTGCGTTGTTAGGGTGCGTCAGGGTGCGTCGTTAGGGTGCGTCAGGGTGCTTCCTGTCGTTAGGGTACGTTGTTAGGGTTCGTCAGGGTGCGTCGTTAGGGTGCGTCAGGGTGCGTCGTTAGGGTGCGTCAGGGTGCGTCGTTAGGGTTCGTCAGGGTGCGTCGTTAGGGTTCGTCAGGGTGCGTTGTTAGGGTGCGTCAGGGTGCGTCGTTAGGGTGCGTCAGGGTGCGTTGTGTCATTAGGGTGCGTTGTTAGGGTGCGTCAGGGTGCGTCAGGGTGCGTCAGGGTGCGTCCTGTTGTTAGGGTGCGTCGTTACGGTGCGTCAGGGTGCGTCGTTAGGGTTCGTCAGGGTGCGTTGTGTCGTCAGGGTGCGTTGTTAGGGTGTGTCAGGGTGCGTCGTTAGGGTGCGTCAGGGTGCGTCGTTAGGGTGCGTCAGGGTGCGTCGTTAGGGTGCGTCAGGGTGCTTCGTTAGGGTGCGTCAGGGTAGGTCCTGTCGTTAGGGTGCGTTGTTAGGGTGCGTCAGGGTGCGTCGTTAGGGTGCGTCAGGGTGCGTCTTTAGGGTGCGTCAGGGTGCGTCGTTAGGGTGCGTCAGGGTGCATCGTTAGGGTTCGTCAGGGTGCGTCGTTAGGGTGCGTCGTTAGGGTTCGTCAGGGTGCGTCGTTAGGGTGCGTCAGGGTGCGTCGTTAGGGTGCATCGTTAGGGTGCGTCAGGGTGCTTCGTTAGGGTTCGTCAGGGTGCGTCGCTAGGGTGCGTCAGGGTCGTTAGGGTGCGTCAGGGTGCGTCAGGGTGCGTCAGGGTGCGTCGTTAGGGTGCGTCAGGGTGCGTCAGGGTGCGTCGTTAGGGTGCGTCAGGGTGCGTCGTTAGGGTGCGTCAGGGTGCGTTGTGTCATTAGGGTGCGTTGTTAGGGTGCGTCAGGGTGCGTCAGGGTGCGTCAGGGTGCGTTGTGTCATTAGGGTGCGTTGTTAGGGTGCGTCAGGGTTCGTCAGGGTGCGTCGTTAGGGTGCGTCAGGGTGCGTCGTTAGGGTGCGTCAGGGTGCGTCGTTAGGGTGCGTCAGGGTGCGTTGTGTCATTAGGGTGCGTCGTTACGGTGCGTCAGGGTGCGTCGTTAGGGTTCGTCAGGGTGCGTTGTGTCGTCAGGGTGCGTTGTTAGGGTGTGTCAGGGTGCGTCGTTAGGGTGCGTCAGGGTGCGTCGTTAGGGTGCGTCAGGGTGCGTCGTTAGGGTGCGTCAGGGTGCGTCGTTAGGGTGCGTCAGGGTGCGTCGTTAGGGTGCGTCAGGGTAGGTCCTGTCGTTAGGGTGCGTCGTTAGGGTGCGTCAGGGTGCGTCTTTAGGGTGCGTCAGGGTGCGTCGTTAGGGTGCGTCAGGGTGCATCGTTAGGGTTCGTCAGGGTGCGTCGTTAGGGTGCGTCGTTAGGGTTCGTCAGGGTGCGTCGTTAGGGTGCGTCAGGGTGCGTCGTTAGGGTGCATCGTTAGGGTGCGTCAGGGTGCTTCGTTAGGGTTTGTCAGGGTGCGTCGCTAGGGTGCGTCAGGGTGCGTCGTTAGGGTGCGTCAGGGTGCGTCAGGGTTCGTCAGGGTGCGTCGTTAGGGTGCGTCAGGGTGCGTCGTTAGGGTGCGTCAGGGTGCGTCGTTAGGGTTCGTCAGGGTGCGTCGTTAGGGTTCGTCAGGGTGCGTCGTTAGGGTGCGTCAGGGTGCGTCGTTAGGGTGCGTCAGGGTGCGTTGTGTCATTAGGGTGCGTTGTTAGGGTGCGTCAGGGTGCGTCAGGGTGCGTCAGGGTGCGTCCTGTCGTTAGGGTGCGTCGTTACGGTGCGTCAGGGTGCGTCGTTAGGGTTCGTCAGGGTGCGTTGTTAGGGTGCGTCAGGGTGCGTCGTTAGGGTGCGTCAGGGTGCGTCCTGTCGTTAGGGTGCGTTGTTAGGGTGCGTCAGGGTGCGTCGTTAGGGTGCGTCAGGGTGCGTCGTTAGGGTTCGTCAGGGTGCGTTGTGTCGTCAGGGTGCGTTGTTAGGGTGTGTCAGGGTGCGTCGTTAGGGTGCATCGTTAGGGTGCGTCAGGGTGCTTCGTTAGGGTTCGTCAGGGTGCGTCGTTAGGGTGCGTCAGGGTGCGTCGTTAGGGTGCGTCAGGGTGCGTTGTGTCATTAGGGTGCGTTGTTAGGGTGCGTCAGGGTGCGTCAGGGTGCGTCAGGGTGCGTCCTGTCGTTAGGGTGCGTCGTTACGGTGCGTCAGGGTGCGTCGTTAGGGTTCGTCAGGGTGCGTCGTTAGGGTTCGTCAGGGTTCGTCAGGGTGCGTCGTTAGGGTGCGTCAGGGTGCGTCGTTAGGGTGCGTCAGGGTGCGTCGTTAGGGTTCGTCGGGGTGCGTTGTGTCGTTAGGGGCGTTGTTAGGGTGCGTCAGGGTGCGTCGTTAGGGTGCGTCAGGGTGCTTCCTGTCGTTAGGGTGCGTTGTTAGGGTGCGTCAGGGTGCGTCGTTAGGGTGCGTCAGGGTGCGTCGTTAGGGTGCGTCAGGGTGCTTCCTGTCGTTAGGGTGCGTTGTTAGGGTGCGTCAGGGTGCGTCGTTAGGGTGCGTCAGGGTGCGTCGTTAGGGTGCGTCAGGGTGCGTCGTTAGGGTTCGTCAGGGTGCGTCGTTAGGGTTCGTCAGGGTGCGTCGTTAGGGTGCGTCAGGGTGCGTCAGGGTGCGTTAGGGTGCGTCAGGGTGCGTTGTTAGTGTGTGTCAGGGTGCGTCGTTAGGGTGCGTTAGGGTGCGTTGTGTCGTCAGGGTGCGTTGTTAGTGTGTGTCAGGGTGCGTCGTTAGGGTGCGTCAGGGTGCGTCGTTAGGGTGCGTCAGGGTGCGTCGTTAGGGTTCGTCAGGGTGCGTCGTTAGGGTTCGTCAGGGTGCGTTGTTAGGGTGCGTCAGGGTGCGTCGTTAGGGTGCGTCAGGGTGCGTCGTTAGGGTGCGTCAGGGTGCGTTGTGTCGTTAGGGTGCGTTGTTAGGGTGCGTCAGGGTGCGTCGTTAGGGTGCGTCAGGGTGCGTCCTGTCGTTAGGGTGCGTTGTTAGGGTGCGTCAGGGTGCGTCGTTAGGGTGCGTCAGGGTGCGTCGTTAGGGTTCGTCAGGGTGCGTTGTGTCGTCAGGGTGCGTTGTTAGGGTGTGTCAGGGTGCATCGTTAGGGTGCGTCGTTAGGGTGCGTCAGGGTGCTTCGTTAGGGTTCGTCAGGGTGCGTCGTTAGGGTGCGTCAGGGTGCGTCGTTAGGGTGCGTCAGGGTGCGTCAGGGTTCGTCAGGGTGCGTCGTTAGGGTGCGTCAGGGTGCGTCGTTAGGGTGCGTCAGGGTGCGTCGTTAGGGTGCGTCAGGGTGCGTCGTTAGGGTGCGTCAGGGTGCGTCGTTAGGGTTCGTCAGGGTGCGTCGTTAGGGTTCGTCAGGGTGCGTCGTTAGGGTGCGTCAGGGTGCGTCGTTAGGGTGCGTCAGGGTGCGTCGTTAGGGTGCGTCAGGGTGCGTTGTGTCGTTAGGGTGCGTTGTTAGGGTGCGTCAGGGTGCGTCGTTAGGGTGCGTCAGGGTGCGTCCTGTCGTTAGGGTGCGTTGTTAGGGTGCGTCAGGGTGCGTCGTTAGGGTGCGTCAGGGTGCGTCGTTAGGGTTCGTCAGGGTGCGTTGTGTCGTCAGGGTGCGTTGTTAGGGTGTGTCAGGGTGCGTCGTTAGGGTGCGTCAGGGTGCGTCGTTAGGGTTCGTCTGGGTGCGTTGTGTCGTCAGGGTGCGTTGTTAGTGTGTGTCAGGGTGCGTCGTTAGGGTGCGTCAGGGTGCGTTGTGTCGTCAGGGTGCGTTGTTAGTGTGTGTCAGGGTGCGTCGTTAGGGTGCGTTAGGGTTCGTCAGGGTGCGTCGTTAGGGTGCGTCAGGGTGCGTCGTTAGGGTTCGTCAGGGTGCGTCGTTAGGGTTCGTCAGGGTGCGTTGTTAGGGTGCGTCAGGGTGCGTCGTTAGGGTGCGTCAGGGTGCGTCGTTAGGGTGCGTCAGGGTGCGTTGTGTCGTTAGGGTGCGTTGTTAGGGTGCGTCAGGGTGCGTCGTTAGGGTGCGTCAGGGTGCGTCCTGTCGTTAGGGTGCGTCAGGGTGCGTCGTTAGGGTGCGTCAGGGTGCGTCGTTAGGGTTCGTCAGGGTGCGTTGTGTCGTCAGGGTGCGTTGTTAGGGTGTGTCAGGGTGCATCGTTAGGGTGCATCGTTAGGGTGCGTCAGGGTGCTTCGTTAGGGTTCGTCAGGGTGCGTCGTTAGGGTGCGTCAGGGTGCATCGTTAGGGTGCGTCAGGGTGCGTCAGGGTTCGTCAGGGTGCGTCGTTAGGGTGCGTCAGGGTGCGTCGTTAGGGTGCGTCAGGGTGCGTCGTTAGGGTGCGTCAGGGTGCGTTGTGTCGTTAGGGTGCGTTGTTAGGGTGCGTCAGGGTGCGTCCTGTCGTTAGGGTGCGTTGTTAGGGTGCGTCAGGGTGCGTCGTTAGGGTGCGTCAGGGTGCGTCGTTAGGGTTCGTCAGGGTGCGTTGTGTCGTCAGGGTGCGTTGTTAGGGTGTGTCAGGGTGCGTCGTTAGGGTGCGTCAGGGTCAGGGTGCTTCGTTAGGGTTCGTCAGGGTGCGTCGTTAGGGTGCGTCAGGGTGCATCGTTAGGGTGCGTCAGGGTTCGTCAGGGTGCGTCGTTAGGGTGCGTCAGGGTGCGTCGTTAGGGTGCGTCAGGGTGCGTCGTTAGGGTTCGTCAGGGTGCGTCGTTAGGGTTCGTCAGGGTGCGTCGTTAGGGTGCGTCAGGGTGCGTCGTTAGGGTGCGTCAGGGTGCGTTGTGTCATTAGGGTGCGTTGTTAGGGTGCGTCAGGGTGCGTCAGGGTGCGTCAGCGTGCGTCCTGTCGTTAGGGTGCGTCGTTACAGTGCGTCAGGGTGCGTCGTTAGGGTTCGTCAGGGTGCGTCGTTATGGTTCGTCAGGGTGCGTCAGGGTGCGTCGTTAGGGTTCGTCAGGGTGCGTTGTGTCGTCAGGGTGCGTTGTTAGGGTGCGTCATTAGGGTGCGCCGTCAGGGTGCGTTGTGTCGTCAGGGTGCGTTGTTAGGGTGTGTCAGGGTGCGTCGTTAGGGTGCGTCAGGGTGCGTCCTGTCGTTAGGGTGCGTTGTTAGGGTGCGTCAGGGTGCGTCGTTAGGGTGCGTCAGGGTGCGTCCTGTCGTTAGGGTGCATCGTTAGGGTTCGTCAGGGTGCGTCGTTAGGGTGCGTCAGGGTGCGTCGTTAGGGTTCGTCAGGGTGCGTTGTGTCGTCAGGGTGCGTTGTTAGGGTGTGTCAGGGTGCGTCGTTAGAGTGCGTCAGGGTGCGTCGTTAGGGTGCGTCAGGGTGCGTCGTTAGGGTGCGTCAGAGTGCGTCGTTAGGGTTCGTCAGGGTGCGTTGTGTCGTCAGGGTGCGTTGTTAGGGTGCGTCAGGGTGCGTCGTTAGGGTGTGTCAGGGTGCGTCGTTAGGGTGCGTTAGGGTGCGATAGGGTGCGTCGTTAGGGTGCGTCGTTAGGGTGCGATAGGGTGCGTCGTTAGGGTGCGTCGTTAGGGTTCGTCAGGGTGCGTTGTGTCGTCAGGGTGCGTTGTTAGGGTGCGTCATTAGGGTGCGCCGTTAGGGTGCGTTGTGTCGTCAGGGTGCGTTGTTAGGGTTCGTCAGGGTGCGTCGTTAGGGTGCGGCAGGGTGCGTTGTGTCGTCAGGGTGCGTTGTTAGGGTGCGTCAGGGTGCGTCGTTAGGGTGCGTCAGGGTGCGTCGTTAAGGTTCGTCAGGGTGCGTCATTAGGGTTCGTCAGGGTGCGTCGTTAGGGTTCGTCAGGGTGCATCGTTAGGGTTCGTCAGGGTGCGTTGTGTCGTCAGGGTGCGTTGTTAAGGTGTGTCAGGGTGCGTCGTTAGGGTGCGATAGGGTGCGTCGTTAGGGTTCGTCAGGGTGCGTTGTGTCGTCAGGGTGCGTTGTTAGGGTGAGTCAGGTTGCGTCGTTAGGGTGCGTCAGGGTGCATCGTTAAGGTTCGTCAGGGTGCGTCGTTAGGGTTCGTCAGGGTGCGTCGTTAGGGTGCGTCAGGGTGCGTCATGGTGCGTCAGGGTGCGTCCTGTCGATAGGGTGCGTTGTTAGGGTGCGTCAGGGTGCGTCGTTAGGGTGCGTCAGGGTGCGTCCTGTCGTTAGGGTGCGTCGTTAGGGTTCGTCAGAGTGGGTCGTTAGGGTGCGTCAGGGTGCGTCGTTAGGGTGCGTCAGGGTGCGTCGTTAGGGTGAGTCAGGGTGCGTTGTGTCGTTAGGGTGCGTTGTTAGGGTGCGTCAAGGTGCGTCAGGGTGCGTCCTGTCGTTAGAGTGCGTTGTTAGGATGCGTCAGGGTGCGTCGTTAGGGTTCGTCAGGGTGCGCCGTTAGGGTGCGTCAGGGTGCGTCGTTAGGGTGCGTCAGGGTGCGTCGTTAGGGTGCGTCAGGGTGCGTTGTGTCGTTAGGGTGCGTTGTTAGGGTGCGTCAGGGTGCGTCAGGGTGCTTCCTGTCGTTAGGGTGCGTTGTTAGGGTGCGTCAGGGTGCGTCGTTAGAGTGCGTCAGGGTGCGTCTTGTCGTTAGGGTGCGTCGTTAGGGTTCGTCCGAGTGCGTCGTTAGGGTGCGTCAGGGTGCGTCGTTAGGGTGCGTCAGGGTGCGTCGTTAGGTTTCGTCAGGGTGCGTTGTGTCGTCAGGGTGCGTTGTTAGGGTGTGTCAGGGTGCGTCGTTAGGGTGCGTCAGGGTGCGTCCTGTCGTTAGGGTGCGTTGTTAGGGTGCGTCAGGGTGCGTCGTTAGGGTGCGTCAGGGTGCGTCCTGTCGTTAGGGTGCATCGTTAGGGTTCGTCAGGGTGCGTCGTTAGGGTGCGTCAGGGTGCGTCGTTAGGGTTCGTCAGGGTGCGTTGTTAGGGTGTGTCAGGGTGCGTCGTTAGGGTGCGTCAGGGTGCGTCGTTAGGGTGCGTCAGGGTGCGTCGTTAGGGTGCGTCAGAGTGCGTCGTTAGGGTTCGTCAGGGTGCGTTGTGTCGTCAGGGTGCGTTGTTAGGGTGCGTCAGGGTGCGTCGTTAGGGTGTGTCAGGGTGCGTCGTTAGGGTGCGTTAGGGTGCGATAGGGTGCGTCGTTAGGGTGCGTCGTTAGGGTGCAATAGGTTGCGTCGTTAGGGTGCGTCGTTAGGGTTCGTCAGGGTGCGTTGTGTCGTCAGGGTGCGTTGTTAGGGTGCGTCATTAGGGTGCGCCGTTAGGGTGCGTTGTGTCGTCAGGGTGCGTTGTTAGGGTTCGTCAGGGTGCGTCGTTAGGGTGCGGCAGGGTGCGTTGTGTCGTCAGGGTGCGTTGTTAGGGTGCGTCAGGGTGCGTCGTTAGGGTGCGTCAGGGTGCGTCGTTAAGGTTCGTCAGGGTGCGTCATTAGGGTTCGTCAGGGTGCGTCGTTAGGGTTCGTCAGGGTGCATCGTTAGGGTTCGTCAGGGTGCGTTGTGTCGTCAGGGTGCGTTGTTAAGGTGTGTCAGGGTGCGTCGTTAGGGTGCGATAGGGTGCGTCGTTAGGGTTCGTCAGGGTGCGTTGTGTCGTCAGGGTGCGTTGTTAGGGTGAGTCAGGTTGCGTCGTTAGGGTGCGTCAGGGTGCATCGTTAAGGTTCGTCAGGGTGCGTCGTTAGGGTTCGTCAGGGTGCGTCGTTAGGGTGCGTCAGGGTGCGTCATGGTGCGTCAGGGTGCGTCCTGTCGATAGGGTGCGTTGTTAGGGTGCGTCAGGGTGCGTCGTTAGGGTGCGTCAGGGTGCGTCCTGTCGTTAGGGTGCGTCGTTAGGGTTCGTCAGAGTGCGTCGTTAGGGTGCGTCAGGGTGCGTCGTTAGGGTGCGTCAGGGTGCGTCGTTAGGGTGAGTCAGGGTGCGTTGTGTCGTTAGGGTGCGTTGTTAGGGTGCGTCAGGGTGCGTCAGGGTGCGTCCTGTCGTTAGAGTGCGTTGTTAGGATGCGTCAGGGTGCGTCGTTAGAGTGCGTCAGGGTGCGTCCTGTCGTTAGGGTGCGTCGTTAGGGTTCGTCCGAGTGCGTCGTTAGGGTGCGTCAGGGTGCGTCGTTAGGGTGCGTCAGGGTGCGTCGTTAGGTTTCGTCAGGGTGCGTTGTGTCGTCAGGGTGCGTTGTTAGGGTGCGTCAGGGTGCGTCGTTAGGGTGCGTCAGGGTGCGTCCTGTCGTTAGGGTGCGTTGTTAGGGTGCGTCAGGGTGCGTCGTTAGGGTGCGTCAGGGTGCGTCCTGTCGTTAGGGTGCATCGTTAGGGTTCGTCAGGGTGCGTCGTTAGGGTGCGTCAGGGTGCGTCGTTAGGGTTCGTCAGGGTGCGTTGTGTCGTCAGGGTGCGTCGTTAGGGTGTGTCAGGGTGCGTCGTTAGGGTGCGTTAGGGTGCGATAGGGTGCGTCGTTAGGGTGCGTCGTTAGGGTGCGATAGGTTGCGTCGTTAGGGTGCGTCGTTAGGGTTCGTCAGGGTGCGTTGTGTCGTCAGGGTGCGTTGTTAGGGTGCGTCATTAGGGTGCGCCGTTAGGGTGCGTTGTGTCGTCAGGGTACGTTGTTAGGGTTCGTCAGGGTGCGTCGTTAGGGTGTGTCAGGGTGCGTCGTTATGGTGCGTCAGGGTGCGTCGTTAGGGTGCGGCAGGGTGCGTTGTGTCGTCAGGGTGCGTTGTTAGGGTGCGTCAGGGTGCGTCGTTAGGGTGCGTCAGGGTGCGTCGTTAAGGTTCGTCAGGGTGCGTCGTTAGGGTTCGTCAGGGTGCGTCGTTAGGGTTCGTCAGGGTGCGTCGTTAGGATTCGTCAGGGTGCGTTGTGTCGTCAGGGTGCGTTGTTAAGGTGTGTCAGGGTGCGTCGTTAGGGTTCGTCAGGGTGCGTTGTGTCGTCAGGGTGCGTTGTTAGGGTGAGTCAGGTTGCGTCGTTAGGGTGCGTCAGGGTGCGTCGTTAAGGTTAGTCAGGGTGCGTCGTTAGGGTTCGTCAGGGTGCGTCGTTAGGGTGCGTCAGGGTGCGTCATTGTGCGTCAGGGTGCGTCCTGTCGATAGGGTGCGTTGTTAGGGTGCGTCAGGGTGCGTCGTTAGGGTGCGTCAGGGTGCGTCCTGTCGTTAGGGTGCGTCGTTAGGGTTCGTCAGAGTGCGTCGTTAGGGTGCGTCAGGGTGCGTCGTTAGGGTGCGTCAGGGTGCGTCGTTAGGGTTCGTCAGGGTGCGTTGTGTCGTCAGGGTGCGTCGTTAGGGTGCGTCAGGGTGCGTCCTGTCGTTAGGGTGCGTTGTTAGGGTGCGTCAGGGTGCGTCGTTAGGGTGCGTCAGGGTGCGTCGTTAAGGTTCGTCAGGGTGCGTTGTTAGGGTTCGTCAGGGTGCGTCGTTAGGGTTCGTCAGGGTGCGTCGTTAGGGTTCGTCAGGGTGCGTTGTGTCGTCAGGGTGCGTTGTTAAGGTGTGTCAGGGTGCGTCGTTAGGGTTCGTCAGGGTGCGTTGTGTCGTCAGGGTGCGTTGTTAGGGTGAGTCAGGTTGCGTCGTTAGGGTGCGTCAGGGTGCGTCGTTAAGGTTAGTCAGGGTGCGTCGTTAGGGTTCGTCAGGGTGCGTCGTTAGGGTGCGTCAGGGTGCGTCATTGTGCGTCAGGGTGCGTCCTGTCGATAGGGTGCGTTGTTAGGGTGCGTCAGGGTGCGTCGTTAGGGTGCGTCAGGGTGCGTCCTGTCGTTAGGGTGCGTCGTTAGGGTTCGTCAGAGTGCGTCGTTAGGGTGCGTCAGGGTGCGTCGTTAGGGTGCGTCAGGGTGCGTCGTTAGGGTTCGTCAGGGTGCGTTGTGTCGTCAGGGTGCGTCGTTAGGGTGCGTCAGGGTGCGTCCTGTCGTTAGGGTGCGTCGTTAGGGTTCGTCAGGGTGCGTCGTTAGGGTGCGTCAGGGTGCGTCGTTAGGGTGCGTCAGGGTGCGTCGTTAGGGTTCGTCAGGGTGCGTTGTGTCGTCAGGGTGCGTTGTTAGGGTGTGTCAGGGTCCGTCGTTAGGGTGCGTCAGGGTGCGTCGTTAGGGTGCGTCAGGGTGCGTCGTTAGGGTGCGTCAGGGTGCGTCCTGTCGTTAGGGTGCATCGTTAGGGTTCGTCAGGGTGCGTCGTTAGGGTGCGTCAGGGTGCGTCGTTAGGGTTCGTCAGGGTGCGTTGTGTCGTCAGGGTGCGTTGTTAGGGTGCGTCAGGGTGCGTCGTTAGGGTGTGTCAGGGTGCGTCGTTAGGGTGCGTCAGGGTGCGTCGTTAGGGTGCGTCAGGGTGCGTCGTTAGGGTGCGTCAGGGTGCGTCGTTAGGGTGTGTCAGGGTGCGTCGTTAGGGTTCGTCAGGGTGCGTCGTTAGGGTGCGTCAGGGTGCGTCGTTAGGGTGCGTCAGGGTGCGTCGTTAGGGTTCGTCAGGGTGCGTTGTGTCGTCAGGGTGCGTTGTTAGGGTGGTGTCAGGGTGCGTCGTTAGGGTGCGTCAGGGTGCGTCGTTAGGGTGCGTCAGGGTGCGTCGTTAGGGTGCGTCAGAGTGTGTCGTTAGGGTTCGTCAGGGTGCGTTGTTAGGGTGCGTCAGGGTGCGTCGTTAGGGTGTGTCAGGGTGCGTCGTTAGGGTGCGTTAGGGTGCGATAGGGTGCGGTTGCGCGTCGTTAGGGTGCGATAGGTTGCGTCGTTAGGGTTCGTCAGGGTGCGTTGTGTCGTCAGGGTGCGTTGTTAGGGTGCGTCATTAGGGTGCGCCGTTAGGGTGCGTTGTGTCGTCAGGGTGCGTTGTTAGGGTTCGTCAGGGTGCGTCGTTAGGGTGTGTCAGGGTGCGTCGTTATGGTGCGTCAGGGTGCGTCGTTAGGGTGCGGCAGGGTGCGTTGTGTCGTCAGGGTGCGTTGTTAGGGTGCGTCAGGGTGCATCGTTAGGGTGCGTCAGGGTGCGTCGTTAAGGTTCGTCATGGTGCGTCGTTAGGGTTCGTCAGGGTGCGTCGTTAGGGTTCGTCAGGGTGCGTCGTTAGGGTTCGTCAGGGTGCGTTGTGTCGTCAGGGTGCGTTGTTAAGGTGTGTCAGGGTGCGTCGTTAGGGTGCGATAGGGTGCGTCGTTAGGGTTCGTCAGGGTGCGTTGTGTCGTCAGGGTGCGTTGTTAGGGTGCGTCAGGGTGCGTTAGGGTGCGTTAGGGTGCGTCAGGGTGCGTCGTTAAGGTTCGTCAGGGTGCGTCGTTAGGGTTCGTCAGGGTGCGTCGTTAGGGTGCGTCAGGGTGCGTCGTTAGGGTGCGTCAGGGTGCGTCGTTAGGGTTCGTCAGGGTGCGTTGTGTCGTCAGGGTGCGTTGTTAGGGTGTGTCAGGGTGCGTCGTTAGGGTGCGTCAGGGTGCGTCGTTAGGGTGCGTCAGGGTGCGTCGTTAGGGTGCGTCAGGGTGCGTCCTGTCGTTAGGGTGCATCGTTAGGGTTCGTCAGGGTGCGTCGTTAGGGTGCGTCAGGGTGCGTCGTTAGGGTTCGTCAGGGTGCATTGTGTCGTCAGGGTGCGTTGTTAGGGTGGTGTCAGGGTGCGTCGTTAGGGTTCGTCAGGGTGCGTCGTTAGGGTGCGTCAGGGTGCGTCGTTAGGGTGCGTCAGAGTGCGTCGTTAGGGTTCGTCAGGGTGCGTTGTGTCGTCAGGGTGCGTTGTTAGGGTGCGTCAGGGTGCGTCGTTAGGGTGTGTCAGGGTGCGTCGTTAGGGTGCGTTAGGGTGCGATAGGGTGCGTCGTTAGGGTGCGTCGTTAGGGTGCGATAGGTTGCGTCGTTAGGGTGCGTCGTTAGGGTTCGTCAGGGTGCGTTGTGTCGTCAGGGTGCGTTGTTAGGGTGCGTCATTAGGGTGCGCCGTTAGGGTGCGTTGTGTCGTCAGGGTGCGTTGTTAGGGTTCGTCAGGGTGCGTCGTTAGGGTGTGTCAGGGTGCGTCGTTATGGTGCGTCAGGGTGCGTCGTTAGGGTGCGGCAGGGTGCGTTGTGTCGTCAGGGTGCGTTGTTAGGGTGCGTCAGGGTGCGTCGTTAGGGTGCGTCAGGGTGCGTCGTTAAGGTTCGTCAGGGTGCGTCGTTAGGGTTCGTCAGGGTGCGTCGTTAGGGTTCGTCAGGGTACGCAACGTTAGGGTTCGTCAGGGTGCGTTGTGTCGTCAGGGTGCGTTGTTAAGGTCTGTCAGGGTGCGTCGTTAGGGTGCGATAGGGTGCGTCGTTAGGGTTCGTCAGGGTGCGTTGTGTCGTCAGGGTGCGTTGTTAGGGTGAGTCAGGTTGCGTCGTTAGGGTGCGTCGTTAGGGTTCGTCCGAGTGCGTCGTTAGGGTGCGTCAGGGTGCGTCGTTAGGGTGCGTCAGGGTGCGTCGTTAGGTTTCGTCAGGGTGCGTTGTGTCGTCAGGGTGCGTTGTTAGGGTGTGTCAGGGTGCGTCGTTAGGGTGCGTCAGGGTGCGTCCCGTCGTTAGGGTGCGTTGTTAGGGTGCGTCAGGGTGCGTCGTTAGGGTGCGTCAGGGTGCGTCCTGTCGTTAGGGTGCATCGTTAGGGTTCGTCAGGGTGCGTCGTTAGGGTGCGTCAGGGTGCGTCGTTAGGGTTCGTCAGGGTGCGTTGTGTCGTCAGGGTGCGTCGTTAGGGTGTGTCAGGGTGCGTCGTTAGGGTGCGTTAGGGTGCGATAGGGTGCGTCGTTAGGGTGCGTCGTTAGGGTGCGATAGGTTGCGTCGTTAGGGTGCGTCGTTAGGGTTCGTCAGGGTGCGTTGTGTCGTCAGGGTGCGTTGTTAGGGTGCGTCATTAGGGTGCGCCGTTAGGGTGCGTTGTGTCGTCAGGGTGCGTTGTTAGGGTTCGTCAGGGTGCGTCGTTAGGGTGTGTCAGGGTGCGTCGTTATGGTGCGTCAGGGTGCGTCGTTAGGGTGCGGCAGGGTGCGTTGTGTCGTCAGGGTGCGTTGTTAGGGTGCGTCAGGGTGCGTCGTTAGGGTGCGTCAGGGTGCGTCGTTAAGGTTCGTCAGGGTGCGTCGTTAGGGTTCGTCAGGGTGCGTCGTTAGGGTTCGTCAGGGTGCGTCGTTAGGGTTCGTCAGGGTGCGTTGTGTCGTCAGGGTGCGTTGTTAAGGTGTGTCAGGGTGCGTCGTTAGGGTTCGTCAGGGTGCGTTGTGTCGTCAGGGTGCGTTGTTAGGGTGAGTCAGGTTGCGTCGTTAGGGTGCGTCAGGGTGCGTCGTTAAGGTTCGTCAGGGTGCGTCGTTAGGGTTCGTCAGGGTGCGTCGTTAGGGTGCGTCAGGGTGCGTCATTGTGCGTCAGGGTGCGTCCTGTCGATAGGGTGCGTTGTTAGGGTGCGTCAGGGTGCGTCGTTAGGGTGCGTCAGGGTGCGTCCTGTCGTTAGGGTGCGTCGTTAGGGTTCGTCAGAGTGCGTCGTTAGGGTGCGTCAGGGTGCGTCGTTAGGGTGCGTCAGGGTGCGTCGTTAGGGTTCGTCAGGGTGCGTTGTGTCGTCAGGGTGCGTCGTTAGGGTGCGTCAGGGTGCGTCCTGTCGTTAGGGTGCGTTGTTAGGGTGCGTCAGGGTGCGTCGTTAGGGTGCGTCAGGGTGCGTCGTTAGGGTGCGTCAGGGTGCGTTG
Organism: Salvelinus alpinus; assembly: GCF_045679555.1. Classification (NCBI taxonomy): domain Eukaryota; kingdom Metazoa; phylum Chordata; class Actinopteri; order Salmoniformes; family Salmonidae; genus Salvelinus; species Salvelinus alpinus. Next base: position 89,205 of record NW_027256051.1, read on the forward strand.
TTAGGGTTCGTCAGGGTGCGTTGTGTCGTCAGGGTGCGTTGTTAGGGTGTGTCAGGGTCCGTCGTTAGGGTGCGTCAGGGTGCGTCGTTAGGGTGCGTCAGGGTGCGTCGTTAGGGTGCGTCAGGGTGCGTCGTTAAGGTTCGTCAGGGTGCGTCGTTAGGGTTCGTCAGGGTGCGTCGTTAGGGTGCGTCAGGGTGCGTCATTGTGCGTCAGGGTGCGTCCTGTCGATAGGGTGCGTTGTTAGGGTGCGTCAGGGTGCGTCGTTAGGGTGCGTCAGGGTGCGTCCTGTCGTTAGGGTGCGTCGTTAGGGTTCGTCAGAGTGCGTCGTTAGGGTGCGTCAGGGTGCGTCGTTAGGGTGCGTCAGGGTGCGTCGTTAGGGTTCGTCAGGGTGCGTTGTGTCGTCAGGGTGCGTCGTTAGGGTGCGTCAGGGTGCGTCCTGTCGTTAGGGTGCGTTGTTAGGGTGCGTCAGGGTGCGTCGTTAGGGTGCGTCAGGGTGCGTCGTTAGGGTGCGTCAGGGTGCGTCGTTAGGGTTCGTCAGGGTGCGTTGTGTCGTCAGGGTGCGTTGTTAGGGTGTGTCAGGGTCCGTCGTTAGGGTGCGTCAGGGTGCGTCGTTAGGGTGCGTCAGGGTGCGTCGTTAGGGTGCGTCAGGGTGCGTCCTGTCGTTAGGGTGCATCGTTAGGGTTCGTCAGGGTGCGTCGTTAGGGTGCGTCAGGGTGCGTCGTTAGGGTTCGTCAGGGTGCGTTGTGTCGTCAGGGTGCGTTGTTAGGGTGCGTCAGGGTGCGTCGTTAGGGTGTGTCAGGGTGCGTCGTTAGGGTGCGTCAGGGTGCGTCGTTAGGGTGCGTCAGGGTGCGTCGTTAGGGTGCGTCAGGGTGCGTCGTTAGGGTGTGTCAGGGTGCGTCGTTAGGGTTCGTCAGGGTGCGTCGTTAGGGTGCGTCAGGGTGCGTCGTTAGGGTGCGTCAGGGTGCGTCGTTAAGGTTCGTCAGGGTGCGTCGTTAGGGTTCGTCAGGGTGCGTCGTTAGGGTTCGTCAGGGTGCGTCGTTAGGGTTCGTCAGGGTGCGTTGTGTCGTCAGGGTGCGTTGTTAAGGTGTGTCAGGGTGCGTCGTTAGGGTTCGTCAGGGTGCGTTGTGTCGTCAGGGTGCGTTGTTAGGGTGAGTCAGGTTGCGTCGTTAGGGTGCGTCAGGGTGCGTCGTTAAGGTTCGTCAGGGTGCGTCGTTAGGGTTCGTCAGGGTGCGTCGTTAGGGTGCGTCAGGGTGCGTCATTGTGCGTCAGGGTGCGTCCTGTCGATAGGGTGCGTTGTTAGGGTGCGTCAGGGTGCGTCGTTAGGGTGCGTCAGGGTGCGTCCTGTCGTTAGGGTGCGTCGTTAGGGTTCGTCAGAGTGCGTCGTTAGGGTGCGTCAGGGTGCGTCGTTAGGGTGCGTCAGGGTGCGTCGTTAGGGTTCGTCAGGGTGCGTTGTGTCGTCAGGGTGCGTCGTTAGGGTGCGTCAGGGTGCGTCCTGTCGTTAGGGTGCGTTGTTAGGGTGCGTCAGGGTGCGTCGTTAGGGTGCGTCAGGGTGCGTCGTTAGGGTGCGTCAGGGTGCGTTGTTAGGGTTCGTCAGGGTGCGTTGTGTCGTCAGGGTGCGTTGTTAGGGTGTGTCAGGGTCCGTCGTTAGGGTGCGTCAGGGTGCGTCGTTAGGGTGCGTCAGGGTGCGTCGTTAGGGTGCGTCAGGGTGCGTCGTTAAGGTTCGTCAGGGTGCGTCGTTAGGGTTCGTCAGGGTGCGTCGTTAGGGT